>NW_028250977.1:0-214108 GCF_964263255.1 Lissotriton vulgaris
TATATATATATATATATATATATATATATATATATATATACTAGCAGCCCGCCCCAGCGTTGCCTGGGGCAGAAAGGGGCTGGGGGCAGTACACCCGCTCCCGCCCGACCCCCTCCCGTCCCGACTCCCTCCTGCCCACACTCCTCCTGCCTGCCCCTCTGTACACACCCGCTACCCTCCTGCCCCGACTCCCTCCCGCTCCGACTCCCTCCCGCCCTGATTTCAAGGTTTACTTACGTCAGCTGCCGCTCCGCTCCTCTACACATGCAAGGCAACCATTGAGAATTCTGCTACATGTTTTATTTGTAATAATTATATTGACATTCATGCAGTACAAAAAACATTGTTTGGAGTGAGTTTGCTAGCGCTCCGAGAACTACACAGCCCAGCCTTCTGGATGACGGCTACCTTTTTGAAGCCTGTGCACACCATGTGAATAAAAAGTACGCACAAAAGATGAGGCGTAAAACAATAATCTGGAAGCTGTCGATGAAATCAAGGGCCTTATGGGTTCCTGTTGAAGGGAACTCAGGTTTCCCCAGCGTTGCCTGGGGCAGAAACGGGCTCGGGGCAGTACACCCGCTCCCGCCCCGACCCCCTCCCGTCTGGACTCCCTCCCGCCCCCACTCCTCCCGCCTGCCCCTCTGTACACACCCGCTCCCCTCCCGCCCGACTCCCTCGCGCTCCGACTCCCTCCCGCTCCGACTTCCTCCCGCCCTGATTTCAAGGTTTACTTACCTCAGCTGCTGCTCCGCTTCTCTTCGCCATGACGCGCCCGCGCTCCTCACTTCACCGCAGCTCCATGTCTGCCGCTCCAACACGTCGTCATCACGCACGTCGCATCACGGCCAGCGCTAGGTCCCGGCCGAGCTACTTTCAGGGGACTACTTTGTTTACAAACCTAATTTTTTTAATTTACTTTTTTTAAAAGTGTATATATCCTATATCCATCTACACACCCTGACATTTTCATAGATATATCAGGTGTGTAGATTGGCGCTGTGGTTCCCGAGTTTACCTGGCCAAAAGGTGCAAGTTCTCTCTTTATAATAGTAGTGTATATATATATATATATATATCCACACATCCCAATCCCGAAAGAACAGGCGGAGGCCACTTCAGGGGAAACGTTGGGAATTCTTTAATTCTTGTAATTGAGTCAGCTTTGCATAATGCATTTCGGCCTGCCAGCCTTCTTCAGATGCTGCTGGGTTGCAGGAAGTACTTTTCACCCCACCTTTACTTGAGCCAGTGTCTCTCCCATAGGCGGTAGTCCGTCGGCCGTAGTCACATGATGATAACTCTACTGCAGTCTGCGCCCAAACTACAGCTCCCAGAGTGCTGTATTTCCGGGTAGGTGTTGCTGGAAGAGTCTGTTGGATACACACAGTGGGTGTCGAAATCCTGCTGGCAAAGGCACGGGGTGTAAATTAAAAAGTCCTTGTTAAGAACAGAAGATTTCCCTCAGGTCCCCTTTTGAACGTTCTAACCCAGAAGTGCGAGTGCCTGCCGAGCTGTGAGACAGAGGAGGTTGCCTCTGCCTCCTCGTTAATAACGAGCTGAGTCAACGGCAGTCCGTGGCATGGCATGCAATCCCAGGTGGACTGGAGCCAATTCGATTCCTCAATGCAAACAAGACTGCAGAAAGCAGCAGGTGCCAGTGATATATGTGATTTTATATATATATATATAGTGCAGCAGACTTCCAACACTGCTGTTCCCTCACCAAATGGTCGTATAGGGTAGAAAAAATCTCGTGAGCCACAATCAAGAAAAGAGTCGCACTCCAGGAGCACTATAAGGATCAAAGTGTATTTAAAGGCAACGTGTTTCGACTGCAATGGTCTTCCTCACAAGCCTGACTTGTGAAGAAGACCGTTGCGGTCGAAACGTGTTGCCTTTAAATACACTTTGACCCTTAAAGTAATCCTGGAGTGCAACTCTTTTCTTGTGATTGATTGTGGCTCACAGAATTTTTTCTAATATATATATATATATATATATAAAATTCACTGAAAAAACCATAGGTTATAGACCATATATAGTTAGGAATTCGCATTTACAAAACCTTATTTTACTCACACAAAACCATTGAAATTCCATATATAGTTAGTTGCACTAACTATATATCGCGCACCCGCAATCCACTGCTGATGATGTCACATATTACATCATTCATGACATGGTCAGTGACATCACTGATGACATCACTGATGACATCTCAAATGACATCACTGATGACATCTCAAATGACATCACTGATGACATCACTGATGACATCTCATTTGACATTACTGATCACATCACTGATGATATCATTCATGTGATAATACGATGAACCTCTTTAGACTCTAATATAACCTTAGATACAATCAGTGTAAACAGACACTCACAGACTGTCACTCATCCATGGAGTTACTCACACACCTAGTCAGTCATGCAAAGAATCAATCACACCTCCATTTCCTCAACTATACAGTTATACAAACTTTACTTATTCAAACATATACTAACACATATTTACTCTCTTATACAATCCCTGATACAAGTTCACAATGATCCATACAGCCACTCACACATTCACTGGCTCTTATGCACAGTTATTTATATATGTCAACTCTCACATGTACTGTGTTTTACATATGTACTTACTTTGACATGTAGCACTGAGATATCCATTCACTCACCAATACACTCATGCACACAGTCAACCGCCCATACAGCTGTTTCCACATGCACTTTTGAAACCATACATCTAGTGAATCAACTGCTCACACATCTATGCACAGAGTCATACACCTCCCAGCCACCCACACACACACTCAGTCTCCCATACAAATACTTGGGCAACCAATCAATAACCCATATAGTTACTCATATAGCTACTTATCAACACATGCAACAGTTTACAGAACAACAGACATAATGATGCACAAATTAAGACAGTTTAGTCACTAACCCATGCACTCAGTGAGACACATTTAATCACTCACTCATACAGTCAGTCATTCACCTACTAAATCCTTCATCCAGACACTTATACATCCACTCATTCTTCAATATGTAAGACATATTTTAACTTTACAGAAACATACAGTCACTGGATGTTGTCATCAGTGATGTCATCAGTGATGTCATTTGAGATGTCATCAGTGATGTCATCAGTGATGTCACTGACCATGTCATGAATGATGTAATATGTGACATCATCAGCAGTGGATTGCGGGTGCGCGATATATAGTTAGTGCAACTAACTATATATGGAATTTCAATGGTTTTGTGTGAGTAAAATAAGGTTTTGTAAATGCGAATTCCTAACTATATATGGTCTATAACCTATGGTTTTTTCAGTGAATTTTCAAGGTTTTGTAAATGCTAATTCCTAACTATATATGGTCTTTAACCTATGGTTTTTTCAGTGAATTTTCAAGGTTTTGTAAATGCTAATTCCTAACTATATATGGTCTATAGCCTATGGTTTTTTCAGTGAATATATATATATATACATACATATATAAACATATATCATCTGTATATCTATATAAATACAAACATAAATGCATGCATACATATACTTATATGCATACAGATGCATGTTATTTACATGAAAGTTGAAAAAACACTAATAAAAGCAAAGCTAAAAAGCCACCTCATTACAAACAGAATGGCTTTAACTTAAACGAGGGCGAGATCTATTGCATTTTCAATGCTTGTTTACTTTGGTTCCATCAAGAAGGCATTCAGATGTGTCACACATTTGCCATAAATTCTGAATGTTAGCACTCTAGTTGCACATTAGATCACTGTAGTAAAGCTACTGCTCACCAGGGACGTCTGCTGCTGGTATTCAAAGTGCATGTTTCAGTCTGCATGTCAGAATTTTTTTAATGAAATAGAAGAGGATTTGAGAAGTCACTCAAAATGATCCCTAATTTTTCTTTCTGAAGCACTAATCATACTTTCTATGGCAAAATTAACCCCCTCATGTTGTTCCTTTTTAAATTGAGTGTTTTCAGACTTACCACTTCATTCCAATCAAGATGGCTTCTGGTGTGCCATACTTTTGTCATAAGTAAGACTGTTAGCGCTCTAGTTGTTCTTTAGAACACTCTGGGACATTCTGTCATTCGGATATACTTGGGGTACATCTGGGTGATATTTGGGCTACATTTAGGCTCTTTTGTCTCTGGTGGCCATCTTGGGAGACTGTATGTCAGAATTTTTTAATGAAATTGAAGAGGGTTTGAGAAGTCACTCAAAATGTGCCCTAATTGTTCTTTCTGCAGCACTAATCATAATTCATATGGCAAAATATACCCCCTCATTTTGTTCCTTTTTAAATTAAATGTTTTAAGAGTTACCACTTTATTCCAATCAAGATGGCTTCAGGTGTGCCATACCTTTGTAATAAGTAGGACTGTTAGCGCTCTAGTTGTTCTTTAGAACACTCTGGGACATTCTGTCATTGGGCTATACTTGGGCTACATCTGGGTGATATTTGGGCTACATTTGGTCTCTTTTGTCTCTGGTGGCCATTTTGGGAGACTGCATGTCAGAATTTTTTAATGAAATAGAAGAGGATTTGAAAAGTCACTCAAAATGTGCCCTAATTTGTCTTTCTGCAGCACTAATAATACCTTCTATTGCATAATATACCCCCTCATTTTGTTCCTTTTTAAATTAAATGTTTTAAGAGTTACCACTTTATTCCCATCACAATGGCTCCAGGTGTGCTATACCTTTGTAATAAGTAGGACTGTTAGCGCTCTAGTTGTTCTTTAGAACACTCTGGGACATTCTGTCATTGGGCTATACTTGGGCTACATCTGGGTGATATTTGGGCTACATTTGGTCTCTTTTGTCTCTGGTGGCCATTTTGGGAGACTGCATGTCAGAATGTTTTAATGAAATAGAAAAGGATTTGAGAAGTCACTCAAAATGTGCAATAATTTTTCATTCTGCAGCACTAATCATAATTTCTATGGCAAATATACCCCCTCATGTTGTTTCTTTTTAAATTAAATGTTTTAAGAGTTACCACTTTATTCCAATCAAGATGCCTTCAGGTGTGCCATACCTTTGTAATAAGTAGGACTGTTAGCGCTCTAGTTGTTCTTTAGAACACTCTGGGACATTCTGTCATTGGGCTATACTTGGGCTACATCTGGGTGATATTTGGGCTACATTTGGGCTCTTTTGTCTCTGGTGGCCATTTTGGGAGACTGCATGTCAGAATGTTTTAATGAAATAGAAAAGGATTTGAGAAGTCACTCAAAATGTGCCCTAATTTTTCATTCTGCAGCACTAATCATACTTTCTATGGCAAAATATACCCCCTCATGTTGTTTCTTTTTAAATTAAATGTTTTAAGAGTTACCACTTTATTCCAATCAAGATGGCTTCAGGTGTGCCATACCTTTGTAATAAGTAGGACTGTTAGCGCTCTAGTTGTTCTTTAGAACACTCTAGGAGGCTGCAGTAGAACACAAAGGAATCAACTGACAGTCTCTGTCCTTGTTGGATGTACATGTTTTACTGAGAATGTCAGACTTCATTTTCACATGACTGAGAAAGATAATGTGAATTTATAGAAAATATGCTTTCAGTTTAGCTTATAGATCCCCTTCCAAACCACTGTGGGAAAATCATGAGATATTAGTTTTCTTTCAAACAATATTCATGATATCACAGCAGAAGGTTTTTTCACATGGTAAAATCACCTTAGAACCCACCACAATTCCTAAAACGAGTATGGTACCATCAACAAATGATTTATAATGTAACTAAAGTCCTAAAACCCTCTATTAACTACAATGCTTTTTAATGAGGTGCTATCATGTATATTGGTCCCAAGATGGCTGCCAACACTTCTTGGATGAAGTGCTGACAGCCAATCAGATCAGATGTGTGGTTAGGCTCCGCCCAGATATATATCTTTTTTTGAACGTAAATTACTCAAAATCCACTGGAGCACATATATTGAGACCTAGCAAAGGCACATCGGGCTAACAGTCCCTACAATTTTGCCAAGTTTCGTGCAAATCCATTCAGCCGTTCGAGCTAAAAGTGAGGCCAACCGCCCTATGGAAATTAACATGGGAAAAACACGTTTTGGGACCCCCCTTTTTTCTCGGCCCCCCCTTGATGAAACCCCCCCAAATTGTCAGGGGCTGCTCAGAAACAAAATGTTCCATTTTCCTGAAAATTTCAGCCAATTCCGTCCACAAACGCCAAAGTTATTAGACATAGAATTTTCAAAAATCCCATAGAGAAAAAATCCTAACTATATATACCTACTGGCGACCGCCAGTAGGTAATATATATATATATATATATATATATATATATATATATATATATATATATATATATATATATATATATATAATATGACCAAGGCCTCTGTGTAGGCCGAAACGTTATGCCGAGGTGTGCCTTCCACGAGATTGAATAAAATCACTGCTCACCTGCACTTTGGGTCTTCCTCTCTCCTGGTGAGAGAAAGCTGAGATTGTGTGTATATATATATATAGGACTTTTGAAAATTCTATGTCTAATACCTTTGGCGTTTGTGGACGGAATCGGCTGAAATTTTCAGGAAAATGGCACATTTTGTTTCTGAGCAGCTCCCGAAAATTTGGGGGGTTTCGTCAAGGGGGGGCAGAGAAAAAAAAGGGGGTCCCAAAACGAGTTTTTCCCATTCATTTTTCCATAGGGCATTTGGCCTCACTTTTAGCTCGAACGGCTGAATGGATTTGCACGAAACTTGGCAAATTGTAGGGGCTGTTAGCCCGATGTGCCTTTGCTGGGTCTCAATATATGTGCTCCATTGGATTTTGAGAAATTAACGTTTAAAAAAACAGATTTA
Organism: Lissotriton vulgaris; assembly: GCF_964263255.1. NCBI lineage: Eukaryota > Metazoa > Chordata > Amphibia > Caudata > Salamandridae > Lissotriton > Lissotriton vulgaris. The sequence continues at coordinate 6,869 of NW_028250977.1, forward strand.
TCTGTGACAGCGTCCCGGGTAGCGCTCCGGTTCGCGTACTTTTTGCGGAACGGAACTTTGCGAAGCGAAGCTGATTGGCTTTCCGGTGTCTGTCAACATTCTAAACAGTCCGGAGCGGCCGCCATCTTGTCTCTCGGTAGGATCGAGAGACAAGAGGAGGCCAAAACGAAGGGGCAAATGACCATAAGGGGGCATAGTAGATCCTCCCTGACCCCCTAGGTTTAATGTGGAGGCTTTAAAAGGGCCCCGCGGGGCAAAAAAAAAACAAAAACAAAAATTTTTGTTGCGTGGCGTGTGCCCGGTACGCGCACCGGAAAGCGGTCCAGGGAGCGTACTATAAGGAAACAAGAATGATAGACTTTTTAAATATTGTATGTTTATTGATTGTTCGTTTTGTTGTTTTTTTTTGTTGTTTTTTATTTACGTAGCAACATGTAGGTACCAATGCAGAGTCTTAAAATAAATAAACACCGTCTCCTTTGTAGATATTTTGCAAGTTGTTTCAGAAGTTATTGTGGTATATGGAATTCATACCATAGTCTGTCTGGAAAGCCGAAACAATATGGAGGCAGGAGATGATAAATACACATTGGAGATAATATAGTTGGAGAAAGGAAGTAACTATGAGCAAACTTACTATGTAACACAAAAAAGTTGTACAGTATATTTTAAGTCTCACTTTATATTATATCTATTTTGGTACTATTTCATAATTTACACATAAAAAAGAATAATGTCTCAAACAATTTTTTATTTTAAAATTTAAATTTATTGTTCAGATTTTTCAAAATCTAAAAGAATTTGTAACATCAATTCATCAGGTATGTCCTCCTTTTCATTCCATGATTCATATTCTTCTACACATTCAGTTAATTCTTCGTCTAATGTGTCATCCAAAAAATCATTTTATTTATTTTATTTATTTGCAAACTTGTACCGCGCTGGGAATCGACTCCCTGGGGAGTATCTCCGCGCCTTTGGCGACATCAGAAAGCAAGTAGCCCTGTCATGTGTTATCAATGTTCAACAATGTCAATAATTAAACAAGAAAGTTTTTAATTTTTTCCTGAAGGGAAAATGTTCCCTGCATGCTCTGATTTCATATGGAAGTTCATTCCAAAGTTTCGGGCCTGCCACTGACAAAGCTCTTCCACCTTGTCGTGTCATCCTTTTCTTCATTTGGATTGTTTTCAATATTTATTTGAAAGGAAATATTATTTTCTTTCTATTGTGCTTCCATTTTCTTGCTGTAAATTGCATAAAAAATAAAAATATATCAGTAGAGATAGGTTACTGTTGGGTTAAAGTTTAGGCAGGTACTTGTGAGTTTTTAACAATGAAGTTATCTTTGGGCACTGTATGGATTCAGGCAGGAAGTAGAACTATTACAAAGTGCCTGTGATGAAGACTAAGTAAATTCATAATTATACCATAGAAGCCTAACTCAATCCATAATTATAACAGAGAAGCCTATCTCAATCTCTAACTCTTACAGAGGGACAGTATATAACTATCTGAAAACGTTTTCACAAATTACCATAACATAGTTCTCATTTCAAATTTTTAAAATAACTTCTTACCTTTCAAAAAGAAGTTTAATTTGTCAGTGAAAATGCTCTTGAAATGTACTTCAGGAAGTAGTAGTCAAAATGTCTGTTTTTCTCTCTCTTTCTTTATATATATTCAGGTACATAACCAATTAAATGTCATGATATGATAGTAAAAAATGAAAGTAACATTTTAATTTGTTGTCAATTCCAACACTTCATTTGTGTTTTGTGAAGTAATTTACCTCAGGGAATTTAGAGAGGTCTACATGCTAAATGGCTAAATGGAATTCCAACCAAATTTGTGAAAATGGTAGGGATTGGTATGTAGTATGAGCTAATGTATATTTTGTGAAAGTGTCTCCAGTGGTTTTTCTGTAAATTACTTTCCCACCTTTTTTGAGCGAGTGCTTGTCAGTGCGTGTCCCGGTACGCGAGCCTGCAGCGTTACGGGAGTCCTCTATTTTGTGTTTCGGTAGAATTGAGATACAAGATGGAGGGTAAATAATGTTCGGAATGGGTATAAGGGGGCACGGTGGACGTATCCTGACCCCCTAGGTTTTCTGAGGGTGGCTGAGGAGGCTCATATATGTCGGAAAAAAAATTTGAATTTTTCGCGCTGTTAGCTGCCGATACGCGAACCGGGTAGCGAACCGGGAAGCGAACATAAGTGAAAATTAGTGAAAAAAGGTACATTTGAAATTTCAAAAGAGTAATTAAAGTTAAGGTAACTCTGAAAAGAGCTTTTGGATTCTGTGTAAGTTCTAGGTACTTATAAGTAGGTACCAATACACAGTCTTAAATTTTGTATGAAAACTCTGTTCCCCTCATCTGAGAAGTGCACGCCATCTCCTCTGTAGATATCTTGCATGTAGTAACGCAAGTTATTGTTGTAGATGCAGCCCATTCCATGGTCTCTCATGTAAGCTGAAACAGACTTATTTACATGCTTCCTCGATTTCTCAATTTGTGGACAAAATTGATTGGACCACCTCCATTTTTGTCTTTGGCATATATTGGAATATACCAAGGCAGTTTGAGGAAAAAGTGTCATCAATTGCTCAAAGGTGTCCTTTAAGAGCATTTCCAGACCTACCCCAGTCAAAGTGCCCAAATCATTTCCTCCACAATGCACTATTATGAGGTCAGGGTTTGGCAAATGTAAAAAGGTTTTCACCAATGGTATCAATTGGTGACATTTCAATCCTCTTTGGCCAATCCATTTGATTTCCACATTTTGTAAATTGAGGTTGTGTAAATTTCTGTTATCAGCATACCTGTGAGCCCAGTGAATGTAACTATGTCCTAGAATCCAGACAGAAAACATGGCGAGAGGAGGTTCTGCTGCAGTCAGATGAAGTGTGGGAATGAAATGGCAGTTGAAACAGTGGAGTTTGTAAAGAAAAAAAACTGTGGAGTTTGAGTGCTAATGATTCATTAGCAGTGATTCGTGGATTTCCATTGCGGAAAACAGAAAGTTAGGGTGCATGGATGTGTTCTTTGAAAGATGTAATTTGAATGGTTAATACAAAATGATGTTATGAAAGATTGCAGTGGATTAGCAGGTGTACTGAGATTTCAGAGTTCATTTGAAACATTGTTGTGTGAACTTGTAAACATGAGAGGTCTGGCAGGTGGTAGTTGCTATAGAAAAAGGGCAGAAAGGGCAGAGGGAGAAAGGGTGTTGATTTGAAAATAGTGAGGGAAGAGTTTTGATTGGCTGACATGAGAGATATGTGTGATCAATATCTGCATTTCAGTGCCTTTGTTGGTTCCAGCCTCTGGAGTGCATACCTTTTGTTCTGCTAAAGAAAAATTGGTGTGTTTCTGAGACTGTTTTGAAATTCAAAAAGCATTTGTTAAGGTGAGTTATCGTTTCTTTATTTTAGATAGAGACTAGTATGCTTTTTTGAGAAAATAAGAAAGCCAGCTGTGCATTTAAAATGATGTTTTGAGTCAAGTGTTTGCATTATGTTTTTAAAGAAGATTTTGCATTCTTTTACCAATTGTCATTGTAGATAATGTAAAGTATTAGTACTGACAAGGTGTGGTTGTACATAGGAGCTGTGCTGTGTTTTCAAATTATGATCAGAAAATCGTTTTTAAGGAAAAGGAATGCTTTTAAAATGTATGAGAATTTATTTATTTGCGATGTGACTCCTGCAATGCGTCGCTTTTGCGGAACAGATGCATGATGCATCTGTGCTGTTATTGCCCCATGGTGATCCACAGTGTACATGTTAAAAGTGATGCATAAGTGGTGCAAGGGCCTTGTAAATACACCCCTATGTGTGCTTAGCCATTTCAAGTCACTTCCCCCTTGTTCAAGGGCCTTGTAAATACGTCCCCATGTGTGTTTGGTCATTTGTAGTCACTTTCCCCGTGGTGCAAGGTCCTTGTAAATATGGCCCCATGTGTGCTTGGCAAATTTTGATTTTGATTGTTTGAGTTACATAGCCATGTTAAAAGTGATTGAAAAAAAGGTGCAAGGACCTTAAAAAAACGTTTTCATGTGTATTATGGCATTTTAAGTCAGTTCCCCATGAATGTAGGTATATAATTGTTTTACATAAAAGGTTTAAAAACGTTTTTTTGATCAATTAGGCTTCTCGATATGTACTGCTAGTGTTTCATAGGTTGTTTGGGGCATATTTTCAAGGCCTTTGAGTCCCTTTGATGTAATTTTCCAATTTTAATTTAAGACATTTCCCCTGGAGCAAGGTCCTTGTAAATACGCTCCCATGTGTGCTTGGGTAATTTAAGTATTGATAGGGTGTGCTTCTACATAGGACGTAGACTACATCTGCACAATGAGATAACTAAGCTGAAGAAATACAGGTGATGTGATTGTTAAATGTGCGCTCCACTCTGCCTACTGATTAAAGTTCAGACCCCCCCAAAAGATTTTCTTAGCCCCCCCCGAAATGTGGCTCTAGTTGCGCCTCTGGGTTTAGGCGTGTTCAGGGAGATAGAGGAGGTCTGGCCTTTGTTCAAGAGTGCAGTGGACATGATTCACTTCATTGGTAGGCCTGCACATGTATTATCACCTCTGTACTCTTCAACAAGCCTAAATTTCATCTGCAACCCTGAGTAGGTCTCAAATTAAACAAACTTCTAGATAGTCCACACCTTATTGTCATCCTGAATCAATCATTTAAAGTGTTAGGGGCAGATTTATGATGGCTGTGCGCCTATTTTGTGCTGCTGTTGCGTCACTTTTATAATGCAGGAGAGATTTTCAAGATGCACCATGTTGCAAGATAGCAGCTGCGGGTCGTGGAGGGAGTTACGGTGGGGCAGGGAGGCTGGGAGGGGGAGGGGCAGGGTGGAGAGACCTAAACACTGGCATATGGATTATTGCAGGTAAGTACACAATTTAATGTGCGTCAAGTTTCATGTGGGCTTTTTGTTGCAGGGTGGGCAGTCATTTGCATGAAAGCCCTGTAAAACTATCACAGTAAAATTAAGAAGATTTCACTGAATCATCTTTATGGCATTGCTGAATCAAATCCTTACTGTTATTGATTTACTGTTTGGTAATAGTGGTTAATAACATTTTTTATTATATTGTACCACAGATTCAACTGCAGATTATTTAGAAATTAGACAATGCCGTCTAAGGATAGAATCCGAAAGGCTACGAAACGTCAAAGACAGCAGATTACTAAATGCTTGCAGCTGTCCTCTACATTAAAGTCACCTCAACGCACGAAGAAAGCTCCGGGTAAGAGAACGAAATCATTCCTTCGAAATATTTGTAGAAACAAAAGTATAACTACAGAACAAGTTTTAGTCCAGAAAAAGAGAGCCAATTTAAATGGAAAGGAAAGGCCCGTCAAAAAAGTTTCTGCTAGAGCAGGAGATAACTCTGTGCATGGCAGTAGAAGGGAAAATACATTCAGGGACATTCGTAGGCGAATGTTCCGCAACAGGGTAATTGTCAATTTGCTAAAACAATTTAAGAAAGGCCAACGGAAAGTGGCATTTTATAAGAAAAAGAAAAATGTAGAGAAAATTATTGATCAGGCTTTCGAAATTAAGCGAAAGTTATTTATTTCGGTAATTAATAGAATTAGGAAACTAAACAAGGTAATTTATGTTTTCAAACCAAATAGTAGATGGAAGAGAGTAGTTAATCGAAGTAATTTTTGTGAAGTTTTCTCAGGAGAATGGATGCATAGTTCAAATAGTGAGGCATTTTTTAATGAGGAGAGTTATTTTCAGGACAATGATTTGGTGCATGCAGTTGACAGCAATGGTCGAGCATATGAGGTAAAAGATGGTCGTCCGGTTGAAAAAGAAAAACTTGTGTCTGCAGATGCAGAAGAGGTGTTAAGTGATGAGGTTTTAGGGAGACATCCTAAGGGACCAGTGTACACCTGGAAGTGTAGTTCTATTTGCAGTGTGCGACAGGATTCCATCAATTTGCTTTGTGAATTTGTACGGACATTTAATAAGAAAAGTTTAAAACAAAAAATAAAGTTGTTGCAAGAATTAGATCCTTGTAGAGTGAGACAAGTGACAGGTTTGCATGGTCATTCACTGGCTTGTCTTTCCAGGAGAGTATGCCAGAGTGTTTTTCATCATTTCAGGATGCTAGCAGTGCATCATAATAAAGTGAGGAAATTAGTTAGAATGTTGTATTATGCTAAGAGTCCAGCAATTATGCTTAAACAATTAAGCAGTGCTCTTTTGCATGGTTCTGAAGTAGATGTGAAGAATATTTGTCAAGAAATTGAGTTCTGTTACTTTGCTGGTAAAGAGAACAATGTTGAAATTGACCCACTAGAAGAAGGTAACGTGGAAGAGAGTGTACAGATTTTCAGTAAACATAAGTTTCACAAGGAAATTTCCACGTTTATGGTGAAATCAAGTGAGAGGCCTAATTTCACTTGTGTGTGTTGTCGACGGACTTATTATAAGAATCAGACTAAGTTAGTGGATTTATAGGCAAAAAGTGATATGGAAAACAATAGTGAATGGTAGGATTTTGCCACATACTTGATGGTTGAAAATTGTTTTGATTTGGGAGCGAAGCAACGTATGTGTACTTATTGTTATAACAAATTAAACCAAAACCAGATGCCTGCTAGAGCGGTTTATAATAATCTGGAATTGGTTGACATTCCTTCTGAATTGAAGGATTTAAATACTTATGAATCTATTTTGATTCAAAGTGTCCATCCCTTCCAGGCTATTGTACGAATGGAGCCAAAAACAGGGAAATTGCCTCCATCAGATTTACAGAGAGGATTAAAGGGAAGAGTTGTTTATTTGCCTTTAGATTTGAAGAAAAACATTAATACAATTGGAGTAGAGAAAGTGGAAGAGGAACCTCTGGTTATCATAGTTAATGGGGTTCCGACAAAGAGTAAGAAAATCTGGCAAGATTTAGTGGATGTTAGGAAAGTCAAAAAGGCAACATTGTATTTGATAAAAAACAATGAGTACTACAAGAATGTATGTGTTGCAGAAGAGGAAGTAAGTGAAGAAGAGGACAGCAATTTGTGTGCTGGACAAATTGAGAAAGTAGAAGCCTCTAAAAATGAAGAAATATATGAACATTATAGTGTTCATCCTTTGCATTCCAAGGAAGTCATGGGGAATGCTATTGAGTTGTTTCAAATGAAACAAGCCAAAGGGAGTCCCATTAGTGTTTGGGAGGAAAGTTTGGAAGCTCAGTGTTTTCCACAGTTATTTCCCACAGGTCGAGGAGGACGATGTGATGAGCGACCTGTTCAAATTCCTGTTCAGAATACGGACTTTACGATTGTATGCAGAAGATCCTAGGTTTCGTCAATGCATTCCCTATTTATTTCATCTACTGTTTGAAAGTGATCTCTCTGGATTGTCTTATGCAGTGAACCACATCTTGAAAAGTGGTGTCCAACTGCGAAATATCTCGGCAAGGGACTTTATGCAAATGGAAACATTGAAAATATCGAATTCAAGACACCCGGAGAACTGTGCTCTTTGGATCCAGTGAATGTATGCAGATACTTCAATCATAGATTTGAAGCTATGATGTCTTTCATCACGAACAAGAAAAATCCACCTCTTGGAGAGGTGTTGGATTTCTTCTGGAGAAAGGAGTATCAAGCAAGAGGTGCTCCTCATATACATATGCTGCTATGGATCAAAGATGCACCCAAATTTGGAAAAGATCCTGATGACTTAGTGATGAGTTTCATAGAACAGTATGCTACATGTGCTGTTCCAAAGACAAATGAAGATAAAAGTCTAAGAGAACAAGTTTTACGGTTTCAAAGCTATAGTTGTGGAAAGTACTGTCGTCGTAAATTCAGAAACAAGGACAAGTACTACACCAAATGTCGTTTTGCATTTACACGGTCGGTGATATCTAAAGGAAGAGTGAACAATTTGATGTCTTAGCTGCGACATAATGTGACGAGGAAATCACCCAAAAACACATACAATTTGAAAAGAAATGAAGAGTCCAAGTACATTAATGACTACAACCCAGTGATTTTGTCCATGTGGAATGCTAACATGGATATACAGTTTGTGGCTGACAACTGTATGGCTGTGGCTCGGTATGGGACGTCTTACATCACCAAAAAAGAAAAGACAGAACTGAAGGATATGTGGGAGGATATTTCCCATGAAAAGAGCCTCAGTAAGAAGTTGTACAGTTTCAGTCTGAAGATGTTGTCGCATCGAGAAATCGGAGCTTACGAATGTTCTGACCGGTTATCTTCAGCAAGTCTCTATGCAAAATCTAGGAGTATCATTTGGGCGAGTCTTGGTCTTGCTGCAAAGCGTAATCGAGTTCTGAAACCTGTACGGGAAATTGAGTATTTGGCGGAGAAGGAGCCAAGCAGTGCAGATATTTTGAAGACCAACATGTTGGATACATATTATCCAAATAGAAGCAGTCACCTGGAGAATGTTTGTCTGTATGATGTTCTACAAAATTACATTTTCAAGAGGGACATCAAAGAAGATATTGATAAAGGAGTGTATGCTGTAATTGGAAGTGAGGGATGTCTGGTCAAGCAAAGAAAATGTCATTTGGTAAATCATCGAAAATTGAATTGCGAATCTCCAGAAAGAAAAGAGTTTTTCTATTTAGCTCTTTTGCAACTTTTAAAGCCTTGGCGTGCAGAAGAGGAACTGCTTGGAGATTTCCTCTGTTACGAAGACTCTTTTAATGCAGCCAAGGAGTCCATAGAATGTCCTGTTTTTCCAAAATATCTAGAAATGTTGAATGCAGAAATCGAGTAGGAAGCAAAAATTGCAGCTGAGATTGCTAGAGACAGTTCTCAGGACAGTCAGAGTTCAGTTTCATTGAGTCAGGATCCACTAGGAGAACCAGTTATCGAAAATGAAGCTGCCACTGCTATGATTGAAGTGGAAAGAGCCATGGCACATGCTCAGAAGGATGCGGTTAACTTAGAAGATTTGGAAAGACAACTCAACGTTGAGCAGAGGAAAATATATGACGAAGTTACCAACCAAATTGGTCATGGATTAAGTCATGAGAAGAAAGAGTGCTCATGTACGTCGTTGAAGCCTGTCTGACTGTACGTGAGTGGAGAAGCAGGAACTGGAAAAAGTTTCCTCATTAAAGCAATTTCATGTTATCTGCCGAAAAGGACTGAGTCATCGCTGTCTTGTGTTGTCACCGTTCCAACTGGACTGGCAGCACATAACATTAAAGGGATTACTTTGCATCAGCTACTGATGCTGCCAGTGGAGCATGATAACAAATTACAATACCACAAGTTATCTGGGGATGCTTGTTGTGAAGTATCTAGAGTTCTGAAGAAGATGAAACTTCTTATCATTGACGAAGTAAGCATGGTTTCCAATGTCATGCTTGCCTTTGTGCATTTGAGAATGCAGGAAGTTCTTAAAACAGAGTATGATGTGTTATTCGGTGGCAAACACATCATTGTTTTCGGTGATCTTCTGCAGCTGACACCAGTGAAAGTACAACCAGTGTTTAAACTGCTTACGCATGAAGATACCAGGAAGTGCCTAGGGAGCATTGGCAACGTTAACATATGGTTAAACTTCAATTGTGCTGAGCTGCGTGAAAATATGCGTCAGGCGAAGGATGAAGTTTACAAGAATATTCTACAAGATGTTAGAATCGGGAAAGTGACTGAGCGTGGGAAAGAAGCTTTACATGCACAATTACTGTCAAATTTGTATCCAGAAGAAGACGTTCTGCCAGAGGATATTTTTCAGAAAATTACTGAGAAAAAATCTGTAATATGTTTGATGCCAACTCTTGCAGAATGTTCCATCTTCAATAACAAAATGTTGAATTTAGAAAACCAAGAGATTGTGAAACTGGAAGCTATTGACAGAATAGAGCATATGGGTGCAACAATTGTTTTGTCTGAGAATTTGAAATCTAAATTGGATTCATTAGAGAAGACTATATCTAAAACTGCGGGTTTTGAAAAGACTCTGAATGTGTGCTTAAATTGCCGTATCACTTTGAGAAGAAATTTACATGTTGAAAGAGGTCTGGTAAATGGATCAATGGGTAATGTTGTTGATTTTGAGAAATACAGAAGTAGAGATGGAATTGAATTTTTAAAAATTAAATTTGATGGCATTGAGGAAGTACAGCTAATTGGTCGTTGCACAGCTAGGTTTTTGCTTGTAAAAGACTTATATGTTCGCCGTAAGCAGTTTCTTGTTTGCTTGGCATATGCGGTGACAATTCATAAATCGCAGGTTTAAGTGTAGACACTGCTTTAGTGAATATTGGCAGTTCTGTGTTCAAAGAGGGTATGGCTTATGTAGCATTGTCACGAGTCAGAACTTTATCGGGATTGTACTTGATTGACTGTGATGTCACAAACATTTGTGCGGATCTATATTGTGTTAAGGAATATAATAGGTTAAGAAGAGAGTATGCGCCACATTTGCCTCAATATCCTTTGTTTGAGAAACGTGTGGTAGGCCGGAAACGAAGAGATATCAGTAATAGTAGGGAGGTTGTAGCAAAAAGACCAAAAGTCGATGAACCGAAAATTGTAAGCAGAAATAAAATGAATTCTGTTGAAGATGTTGTTGGTTTTCAATTTGAAAATAGTTCTGGTGTCAACTGCTATGCTAATGTAGTGGTTAATGTTCTCTTTTCACTAGAGACTTTAAAAGAACAGATTGTGATCAATTGAGAACAAAGTTTATGCTGTTTGTTGAATTCTGTGTTAGAGAAATGTAGCGCTGATAGAACAAGAGTAGAAAGTGTGTCTGAAATTCGTTATCTGTTAGACGAATGTTCAGGTCAAACACAATTCTCTCAAAATATTCAGCAGGATTGTCAGGAGTTTTTAATGTATATGCTTGATGTATTGCAAGATGAAGGTGTAGATGTAGATTATCTGTTTGGCCTTTCTTATCAATGGCAGCATGATTGCGAGAACTGTAGGCTATCAAGTACTACTAGTGTAGACTCAGAAAGATTTATATATTTAACTTTGCCTGACAGTAAATCAGTATCCTTCAATAAGCTAGTAAAGGCAGCCGATCAAAACAGGGAGTGTAGCCAATGTAAGTCTGCAATGCTGTCCACGTTAATTTTACCAAGTTATGGCCAGTATGTCATTTTAATGTTCCAACGATGTAGGCCTGATGGAACTAAATTGACAACTTTAATTAATAATTTTGTGGCTTTGCAGTTGTCAATATCAGGAAGGACTTTTGTAACTACAGCAATTATATATCATGACGGTCCTTCAACTACTTCAGGACATTACACAGCTTATTTAAAATCTGGAAACGGCTGGTCATTCTGCAATGATTCTGTTTTAACTTTCAAAAAAAGATTGCCTTTCCACCTTCAAAATTCTTACCTGGTGTTCTTAAAACCAAAATTTTAGGAAAGGAATCTTGGGATTTGTTCTGAGGAATTTCAAGAGGTTCTAATGGCTCCTACTCTATATGGCCTTGTGGATAAGTGTAGTACAGAGCGAAAACTGTTTGTGTTTATAAGCTAATTCAAGCAGCAGATCAAAACAAGGAATAGAGGAAATGTAAGTCTGCAATGCTGTCCATATTATTTATGGAAACCTATGGGTAAAATGTCATTTTACAATTTCAACTACATAAACTGGATGAAAAAAAGTTGTTAAGTCTAATTAAAAATGTTTTGGCTACACAGTCATCGATTTCAGGAAGAACATTTGCAACTGCAGCTATTATATATTAAGATGGTCCTTTGACAACATCAGGATATTACACTGCTTATTTGAAATAAAAAAAGGCTAGTCTTTCAGCAAACATTACCAATTGAGTATGAAGCAATGTTGCCTTTTGACTTATTTTCTGAAGTGAGAATTTAGGGTAGGTAACTGGACTATAATGATTCTAGGTGTTGCTGTAATTTAGTGTGCTGTTTTAAATTGCTTTGTATGTCTCATTTTTCTTAAATCGATGGAGTTTATCTTTCAGAAAGTGGCGGGCAGAAAATAGTAACAGCACAACAGAGTATAAGCTGTTCATAGGACATCCTTTGACGTCATAGAAAGTAAGTTACTTTTGAGGAGTTCTGATTTCTGATTAGTTATATTATTTGGGTTTTTTAAACACAATCATTTTGATTGTGTTTTTTTCCCCGCTGTTATATGATGAATACCTTCAACTCACTGTTTTCAGTGAAATTTGATATATTCTGAGAACAGCAAAAATAAACCATTAAATATGTATAATTAATTTTGTACTTTGAATTGTGATTTATAATATGTATTCATCTTGTCTCATGCTCACTATTTTTTTACTACCTTCTATTAATTTAAAACTTTTTGTTCTTTCTTACATGGATTAAAAGTATAAAAATTACAATTGACTAAATTAATGACAATTATAAGGTAAGTGTTTAGTATTCTTTACGTTACATATCTATCAAATTTAACTTTTATTAGTTCCACTGCTTCATTTCTTTAACCTTCAGTTCCCTGCCTTTGCTACTTCCCTCATTTATTTTTCTATTACTTACTTATACTACTCTTTCCACTCCTTTTCTCAGTCCCTCTTTCAACAGTAACTGTGTGTTACTACCTCTATTTGTCTTTCTTTTAACATTACTCTCTGTTTACTTACTCTTCTTTTTAAAAAAAACCGGGAAGCGAATCAAAAGAAATAGAGGTTGCTAGAGTGCTAAACATTCTAGCAATTTTTCATAAAGGGAAGGTAGTTCTGAAAGGAACTTTTTTTTATTATTTTTGTTGTTTTATATTTTTTTGTGTTTTTTTGGGGGGGGGAAACAAAAATGATTCATTAGAAAGGGCTCAACAGGAGCAACAAAAAAAAAAGAAAATTTAGTTTCTGGGACGTTTTGTACATTGATGATGTTCATAAGCTCTATTGATTAGAGTTACACTCCTCTCTCCACAGGAAATTAATTTGCCGCAAGTTAAACATGGTAATTTCATTTGGCCAAAGTTCTTCTGTAGATTTGGGACCGTTTCCCTTGCCTCTGATTCCGTCACTGCCACTTCATTGGTGGATGTACTGGCAGGTCGGGGGTTATCCACCAAATCTCGTATTTGGGCAGCACTGTAATTTATCGGGTGCCACCTCTCCATATGGCGATGCATGGTATAATTACCATAACTATATTTTTTTTCGGTTCCTCTGGACAGTTGATCGTGGCAGATGAGGCAGGTAACATACCTGGCATTTACCTTTTTTTGATGTGGAGGAAATGAAAAAAATTGCCAAATAAAATTTTCTTTTATATGGGACCTCCTTGGTTGTTCTTTTAAAAAAACCCTTGTCCCTTGCTCCTGTTCCTCTTCTTTCTCCTCTTGTTGGAGGATGACCTGAGGAGGTGGTCCTCTCTTCCTTGGAGGTGGTGGTGGTGCTGGGGGTCCACCAGCTGCAGCTACTACAGATGCCATTACTGAACAAGCAGAAACAGGTCTTTCTCTCATAAAAATGAAAGTCAGAGTGAGGAAAAAAGGTGGGACTTTCATCATTTGGGAAAAAAATGTTCTAAACCAATGAAAAGTGTTAATTTTAAGTCTTATGACCAAGCCTTCCATCATTAGGAAACTAAAAGTAAAATGAACCAATGAAAAGTTTTATAAACTAGTCACATGACCTGTTATGCTTACGTTACGCGCTGCGCGCCGCGCCTCGGATCGTTTCCGGGGCTCTGCGTTTTGCGCCTTGGTTCGCATTCCAGAGCGCTTCCGGGTGCGCTAATGCGGCACGTCATAAGACGCGTTACGCAGTAACGCGATACGTTGCGATTACGCGACGCGTCACGATGTTGCTTTCTAACGCAGTACTTGCTCTAACGGAACGTTTACCGGTTCGCGGACCGGCAGCGAAACAATAAAAAATAATTAAAAAAATATTTAAATTAAAAAAATATAATACAAAAATATAAAAAATATATTTTTGAATTAGAATAAGAATACATTTAACATCTTTTGATATTTACTATTAAAAACCATTGAAATTCACTGAAAAAACCATAGGTTATAGACCATATATAGTTAGGAATTAGCATTTACAAAACCTTGAAAATTCACTGAAAAAACCATAGGTTATAGACCATATATAGTTAGGGATTAGCATTTACTAAACCTTATTTTACTCACACAAAACCATTGAAATTCGCATATATAGTTAGTTGCACTAACTATATATCGCGCACCCGCAATCCACTGCTGATGATGTCACATATTACATCATTCATGACATGGTCAGTGACATCACTGATGACATCACTGATGACATCTCAAATGACATCACTGATGACATCTCACATGACATCACTGATGACATCTCAAATGACATCACTGATGACATCACTGATGACATCTCAAATGACATCACTGATGACATCACTGATGACATCTCATGTGACATTACTGATCCCATCACTAATGATATCATTCATGTGATAATACGATGAACCTCTTCAGACTCTAATATAACCTTAGATACAATCAGTGTAAACAGACACTCACAGACTGTCACTCATCCATGGAGTTACTCACACACCTAGTCAGTCATACAAAGAATCAATCACACCTCCATTTCCTCAACTATACAGTTATACACACCTTACTTATTCAAACATATACTAACACTTATTTACTCTCTTATACAATCCCTGATACAAGCTCACAATGATCCATACAGCCACTCACACATTCACTGGCTGTTATGCACAGTTATTTATATATGTCAACTCTCACATGTACTGTGTTTTACATATGTACTTACTTGCATATGTAGCACTGAGATATCCATTCACTCACCAACAAACCCATACACAGTCAACCGCCCATATAGCTGTTTCCACATGCACTCTTGAACTTATACACCTAGTGAATCAACTGCTTACACATCTATGCACAGAGTCACACACCTCCCAGCCACCCACACACACACTCAGCCTCCCATTCAAATACTTGGGCAACCAATCAATAACCCATATAGCCACTCATATAGCTACTGATCAACACATGCAGCAGCTTACACAACAACAGACATACTGATGCACACATTCAGACAGTTTAGTCACTAACCCATGAATTTAGTAGGACACATTTAATCACTCACTCATACAGTCAGTCACGCACCTACTAAATCCTTCATCCAGACACTTATACATCCACTCATTCTTCAATATGTAAAACATATTTAAACTTTACAGAAACACAGTCACTGGATGTTGTCATCAGCGATGTCATCAGTGATGTTATTTAAATGTCGTCGTATTTGTAGCATTGTTTATGTTTTAGGTCTTGATGTTATGTTATGTGTAACTCACACGAGATGTCTGCCCTTATTTTTCCCGCAGTCCCATTTTCATTTCCTTCGTTTCACTTGATTTAAACGTTTTGCACATTTCCTGTCATTTGCGTGATCAAGGCTTGTGAGAAGCCGAAACATGTAGCAAGTGATTTAACACCCTTGGATTGTTTCCTGTTTGGCGTTTTTGTGGCTGCCACTGAGAGCGTGTTTATGCAGTTGTTTGGAGTAAAGATATATATGTATATATATATATATATATATATATATATATATATATATATATATTCACTCAAAAAACCATAGGTTTCACACATGGTATAGTTAGCTGGACATTTCACTCATACAAAACCCCAATCCAGGGTCGGGGAAGGAGCTCACTACTCCGGTGGGTCCGTGAATGTGGCAATTGAACATGCCGCATTTAGTACGGGACGAACCAGGTGGCAGACCCTCAAGCAGAGAGAAGTCTTCCATGGCCAATGGCATCCGCAAAGCAGGGCAGAGACAATTTGCAAGAGCACGCATCGTGTTATTAATGGAAGTAAGACACTAGGGAAAACACCCACTGAGCCTCACAAACGAAGCGGACTTCAACTCCCAAAATGCTCTAAGCCACGCCCGAATGGGCGGGAGGAATAAATGAAGGACTAAGCGCTTTGCAAACTGTTTTCCCACTGTGCCTCCGAGAAGCCACTGAAGAAAGGGCGCACAGCCCTGAAACGCGTCTGGCATGAGTTTTCAAAATGTGATTTTAATGCTCCAGTGAATGGCTCTCTGCTGGCAGAAGGTCATTAAAGATTTAAAAAGGCAAGAAAATGTGTTCGAGTGGTTCCTTCCGGAGGTTTGGATTCTGCAATCGACTTGATTTTTGACGGCCCAATCCAGGGTCGGGGAAGGAGCTCACTACTCCGGTGGGTCCGTGCATGTGGCAATTGAACATGCCACATTTAGTACGGGACGAACCCGGTGGCAGACCCTCAAGCAGAGAGAAGTCTTCCATGGCCAATGGCATCCGCAAAGCAGGGCAGAGACAATTTGCAAGAGCACGCATCGTGTTATTAATGGAAGTAAGACACTAGGGAAAACACCCACTGAGGCTCACAAACGAAGCGGACTTCAACTCCCAAAATGCTCTAAGCCACGCCCGAATGGGCGGGAGGAATAAATGAAGGACTAAGCGCTTTGCAAACTGTTTTCCCACTGTGCCTCCGAGAAGCCACTGAAGAAAGGGCGCACAGCCTTGAAACGCGTCTGGCATGAGTTTTCAAGATGTGATTTCAATGCTCCAGTGAATGGCTCTCTGCTGGCAGGAGGTCATTAAAGATTTAAAAAGGCAAGAAAATGTGTTCGAGTGGTTCCTTCCGAAGGTTTTGATTCTGCAATCGACTTGATTTTTGACGGCCCAATCCAGGGTCGGGGAAGGAGCTCACTACTCGGGTGGGTCCGTGAATGTGGCAATTGAACATGCCGCATTTAGTACGGGACGAACCAGGTGGCAGACCCTCAAGCAGAGAGAAGTCTTCCATGGCCAATGGCATCCGCAAAGCAGGGCAGAGACAATTTGCAAGAGCACGCATCGTGTTATTAATGGAAGTAAGACACTAGGGAAAACACCCACTGAGGCTCACAAGCGAAGCGGACTTCAACTCCCAAAATGCTCTAAGCCACGCCCGAATGGGCGGGAGGAATAAATGAAGGACTAAGTGCTTTGCAAACTGTTTTCCCACTGTGCCTCCGAGAAGCCACTGAAGAAAGGGCGCACAGCCCTGAAACGCGTTTGGCATGAGTTTTCAAGATGTGATTTTAATGCTCCAGTGAATGGCTCTCTGCTGGCAGAAGGTCATTAAAGATTTAAAAAGGCAAGAAAATGTGTTCGAGTAGTTCCTTCCGAAGGTTTGGATTCTGCAATCGACTTGATTTTTGACGGCCCAATCCAGGGTCGGGGAAGGAGCTCACTACTCCGGTGGGTCCGTGAATGTGGCAATTGAACATGCCGCATTTAGTACGGGACGAACCCGGTGGCAGACCCTCAAGCAGAGAGAAGTCTTCCATGGCCAATGGCATCCGCAAAGCAGGGCAGAGACAATTTGCAAGAGCACGCATCGTGTTATTAATGGAAGTAAGACACTAGGGAAAACACCCACTGAGGCTCACAAACGAAGCGGACTTCAACTCCCAAAATGCTCTAAGCCACGCCCGAATGGGCGAGAGGAATAAATGAAGGACTAAGCGCTTTGCAAACTGTTTTCCCACTGTGCCTCCGAGAAGCCACTGAAGAAAGGGCGCACAGCCCTGAAACGCGTCTGGCATGAGTTTTCAAGGTGTGATTTTAATGCTCCAGTGAAAGGCTCTCTGCTGGCAGGAGGTCATTAAAGATTTAAAAAGGCAAGAAAATGTGTTCGAGTGGTTCCTTCCAAAGGTTTGGATTCTGCAATCAACTTGATTTTTGACGGCCCAATCCAGGGTCGGGGAAGGAGCTCACTACTCCGGTGGGTCCGTGAATGTGGCAATTGAACATGCCGCATTTAGTACGGGACGAACCAGGTGGCAGACCCTCAAGCAGAGAGAAGTCTTCCATGGCCAATGGCATCCGCAAAGCAGGGCAGAGACAATTTGCAAGAGCACGCATCGTGTTATTAATGGAAGTAAGACACTAGGGAAAACACCCACTGAGGCTCACAAACGAAGCGGACTTCAACTCCCAAAATGCTCTAAGCCACGCCCGAATGGGCGGGAGGAATAAATGAAGGACTAAGCGCTTTGCAAACTGTTTTCCCACTGTGCCTCCGAGAAGCCACTGAAGAAAGGGCGCACAGCCCTGAAACGCGTCTGGCATGAGTTTTCAAGATGTGATTTTAATGCTCCAGTGAATGGCTCTCTGCTGGCAGGAGGTCATTAAAGATTTAAAAAGGCAAGAAAATGTGTTTGAGTGGTTCCTTCCGAAGGTTTGGATTCTGCAATCAACTTGATATATATATATATATATATATATATATATATATATATATATATATATATATATATATATATATATATATATTCACTGAAAAAACCATAGGTTTCACACATGTTATAGTTAGCTGGACATTTCACTCATACAAAACCATTGAAATTCCCCTGCTATAGTTAATTCAGCTAACTATAACTCGCGCGCCAGCAATGCACTGCTGATGACGTCAAATATTACATCACTCATGACATGAATTCAGAACTTGGCAGTTGGAATCTGGACGCTCTGGATTGGTAAGAACCGTTGTATGGTACTTGCTGCGAGCTTTTGGAAGCCTGGATTGGCAAAGCAGTTTTAGGATACGCTTGCTGCCGCTATTTGGTCTGGTGGGACTAGTCATGTTTGGTTTTGGATTAGGGTTATATGCGTTGCAACACATATAGGCAGGTAATGTGGAGATATTTCTCCTGAACTTTGGATTTGAGCGGCACAACGTTTTAAGTGCCCTTTTGATTATAATATTGCATATTTTGCACTATTTTTGACAGGCCTGCTTTTGGCGCACTCCGTAAGTGGTACTGCTGTTTTGGAAGTAACCGGTTAAGACTTGAGGAATTGCAGCCGGCTACCCCAGAGGGGACGCCTAATAGGGACATGTATGTGAAGTTTGGTCTTTCCCCTATAATGTGCAGCACATTGTGGAGGAAATACACGAAAAAAGATCCTGAGTTCTGTTGGCCTTTGTATGGATCGTTTGATTTGCGTAAAATTAAGTATGTGGAACAGTGTATGTGTAAGCGACGAGCGAGGCAAGACATGTTTGAATGTGTGCGTATGTGGGTGAAATAAGTGGGCGGATCTTGAGGATGAGGATAGAGAAAGGAAACCTGTGCAGAAGCCACCCCAGTCGATTTTAGAACTTCCCGCTGCCATTTTGACTAAATTAAAAATTATTATCCCTCCAAAAAAGATTGATTGGACTATGTTAGCGTCATGTAAGCAAAAGGTAGATGAATCAGTTTCAGATTTCTTTATACGGTTTGAGGAAACATTTCATGATTTTAGTGGCCAGTCGCTTACGGACGACACTGGCCGACATCTTTTTGTTGATAAGTATGTTTTGAATTTATTCCCAGGAGTGGCAGCTCGGTTAAAAGCGAATGAAAGCTCTTGGACGACTTCGTCTCCGGCATCCCTCCTGACGATGGCTCAGTTTTATTAGCGTCAGGAATTAGAAGCGAAGGGTAATGAAGAGAAGAAGTCTAAAGATTTGAAAACGAAGGTTATGTTAGCACAAGTGTACGGACCGCCTCATAGGGGTACCGATAGGGGTGGTCGAGGATCTTATGGTTCTTCTTTTGTTTGTCTGAATTTGGTTAGGGATCAATGTGCGTATTGTAAGCAGATGGGCCATTGGGCTAAGGAGTGTCCATTATTGCATTCACAGCGACAAGGACGTGTTCAAGGACCGATGAGAAATCGAGGGGCCTTTTCTGGCCCCAGGGGAAACACGAATGATTGTGCTAGGTTTGATTCTAATATGCGACCGCAAGATGGGTCTAATGTTTTTGATCAACGAAATCAGTATCAAATGTCTGATTACGAACGCTCTGAATATCATGATTCACAGTATGCATAGGATTGCGTAGGATGGGGTGAGGAATCAGTTGAAGTGCCAGTAGGTCAGAGGGGCCCTTAAGTTACAGCACATGTTTTGGGTTCTACTGATCGGTTTCTGGTTGATACAGGAGCTACTCGTAGCGCTTTGTCTAAACAATTGGTTACGAGGGCTCCCCTGTCTGGCTTAACGATTACATTGATAGGGTTCGATGGAACACCTTCCCTTAGCCCGTTGTCACAACCCCTTGCATTTCACGTAGATAGGTGTGTTGCACCATGTCCATTCTTGCTTTCCCCAAACACGCCTGATAACATTGTGGGTTTGTATATGCTCAAGCATTTCAGAGCCACAATACGTGGCTCCCCTGAAGGAGTACGTGCTATTTTAAACGACAACTATCAGATAATGGAGAGGGTGTGTATGGTTAAAGAGGATACTGCATTGGCCTCTTTACCTCGTACTCTGTGGGCTACTTTAGATACTGATGTGGGACAGATGGTCATACCCCCGGTGCACATTAGTGTAAAGAAGGGAGCTGTGTTGCCACGCCTACCTCAATATCGTATTTCACAGGAGGGGGAGGAGGCGCTTATACAGATTGTGCAGGATCTCATTAAAGTGGGGGTAGTAGAAGAGGTTCCATACAATGTTTGTAACAGTCCTATCCTACCGATTCTGAAGAAAGACACTGACACTAGGATTTACCGATTTATTATCGATCTAAGGGAGGTGAATAAGATAGTGATACCTCAATACCCAGTGGTTTCTGACATTACGACACTTCTTACTCTGGTCCCGCCAACAGCAACAACATTCTCCATTATAGACTTGAAGAATGCTTTCTTTTCGATCCCTATTCATCCTGATAGCTGAAATCTCTTCGGCTTCACTTTGAATAATCGATCGTATAGATTTTGTAGAGTTCCTCAAGGCTATACTAAGAGTCCTAGTATTTACAGTCAAGCATTAAAACGACAATTGGATTTGTTTGTTCTGCCTGAAGGTGTGGCACTTATACAATATGTCGATGACATCTTGTTGGCAGCCGATACCCCTGAGCAATGTGAGATGTGTACATTGTCTTTGCTTTCTTTTCTGCATCACACAATCACAAAGTATCGAAGAAGAAACTGCAATATTGTAGACTCAAGGTAACCTACTTAGGTCATCTTTTGTCTAAGGAGGGGCGTGCACTCACATCGGATCGTATTCAAGCAATTTTGGATACACCAGCACCTTCTACACAGAAGGATGTTCGAGCATTTTTGGGTCTTACTTCTTTTTGTAGGCAGGGGATACTGGGGTTTTCACATATAGTTAAACCACTGTTGGCACTTTTGACGAAAGACACTCCAATTCCCCTTCCCTGGACAGATGAGTGTGAGAATGCTTTCCAGCAATTACGACAGGCTCTTTGTTCAGCACCAGTGTTGGGCACCCCTGATTACACAAAGCCTTGGAGAAATGTGGCTCAATGATTAGAGCGGCAGACCCTGATGCAGAGGTCTAACCCGGGACCAGGGTTCAATTCCCCGCCTCTGCGGGTCTTGGGCTCAAAATTCCACGGACCTGATAATTCTCGCCTCAGTGCCTATTCTAATCATGGAGTCCCACTCTGCAACTCTGGGCAATAGCTTGCTTAATCTCCACAATGGCCCCCACAACGCTAAGGATGCCTGGCCTCCACCTTGGGAATGCCCAAGAGTGGACGCCTCACAGAGAAAGCCAGGATGGGTTCCACAGCGGTATTCGTTTTGGAGAACCGCAGCCTTAAGGCCCGGTGGTGCAGGGTACACCTAAATCCTTGGGATTCACCTGCCTTGTAAAAGCAGAGACACGGACTCTTCCTCTGGCGTAGAAGATGGTATTTATTAGCTGCAGCTAGTACAGTGGTCTTAGAAGTCGTCAGTACAACGAGATTCAAAGGAGACTGCCACTTAACTCCGTGGTGCACAGGTTTATATATCATACAGCAATGCGAAAATGCAATCACACACAAGCATGAGCTATAAGCAAATGTTACGGACAATGTTTTAAAGCCAAAGCAACTCAAGTTCCCGGTTCTGTTTGTCATTCGACCCTTTAAGTAAATCACAAGTGAATCCACACAATTCGGTTTACTAGCAGAGAAAACACAGCTGTGTGTCGCAGAAGGACAGTCGAGAAACTGGAGAATGCATGAGATGTGTATCGAAGGACAGCAGATAAGAACTTAAAGGAAACAATGGTGTGAAATGACATGTAGTCTGGACAGGGATTAATCAGCTAAGACAGGAATTAGTGTACTCGGCCAGACCCTGACACTCGTTAGTAAACATAGGTGAGGAAGCCACCTGATACGCAAAGCAGAAACAACAAAAACATTGCGTTCGCCGAGCTGCCTGAGTGAGGGCAACACAAAATGGCGGCGATCTCAAAATGGAGGCTGAGCACGAACTAATTCGTAATTTACAGAACCTCAGGCCCTCCTTTTGCCATTACTCAGGCAAAAACAAACCAACTCATGCTAATCTGAGTCAGAGCCAACACTGATATTCATAAGATCTTCAAGTTGTTGCTGCACCATCATTCTAATATTCTCTGTCTTCTGAGCGGCAGATCGTGGAACGCACAAAGTAGCCAACAGACCACAAACTGCAGGACCACACTGAACACACAAACAACAAGAGAATATGACAACTAGAATTGCTCCAAGGAACGTTAAGATCTTCCATCCCCAAGTTGACAATATTCCCCAAAACCATCCCATAAAAGACCAAAATCCTTCATCCTGATGTATCGACTCGGAGATTGTGTGCAATTTGGAAATGGCTTGGTATACTGCTGGAGCATCATCTGGAATATAAATGCAGCAACTAGATCCGATCAATCTACAGACACCTCCTCGATCTGCTAGAATCACGTCTAGCGCAATCCGGTTCTGAAGCGTCATAAGACGGTCCGCTTGAAGTTCTGCTGTAATGTTACCTATCGCACCTGCCGTAACATTAATAGTGGTCTCAACCACTCGAACCAATTGCCTAATGTGTCTGCTGTTAACCATTGGACCCCAAAAGGGAAGGAATCCCTTAAGGAAATCTCCTCCCTCTTGCTCTGCCATGTCTTTGGCATCGAATACGCCTCTGCTATGTATAACTCTGTGATGGTCTGATGAAGCTGTATATGTAGGGGGAAGGAGAAAAGCTATGTAGCAGGGTCCAGAAAGTTAGAAGGTAACCAAGTGTATGCTCGATCGTTACAAACAAAATATGTTCCTTGAGACGGAACTAGCGGAGGGAAATCAAGAGATGAAAGAACATATGTATATGTACATTTCTGGATATCATCAATTTTCTTGCTGTTAATCTGGAGACAAAGATTTCCTTTATGGGGCACAGTCCACACTGGTGAAGACTCACCTTTTCTAGTTTTGTCGCTGAGAATGGAGACATAGTGGGTAACATTCCATCCATCATAAGCTTTCTTTTCATCCAATGGAATCTTACTCTTCTCTACAATCTTAGCCATTACCACTATTCTTTTTATCAAGGAGCTATGACTAAAATCTAATCCATTCCAAAGGAGATCTCACAGGGCTTCTAAGTCTGTTGTGGTATGCGGCCGAAAACATTGTCAAATAGGCCCAAGCTGAACCTTCATATGAAAAAGGAAGAACCAGATATGGCATTCCCTTTTGTGTATTATGTGGCATGAGTCCACACACCCAACAGTCAGTCATATTAATGGCCAACTGATGTTGGTGCAACAACTGAATAAACGTATTGTTCATATACTCGGCTCTCCTTATCTGTTCATGTGGAGGTAAAGTATGCATTTTGTGTGAAAAGACAGAAAGTCAAGAAGACGAAGAAGTCGTAGTATTAGCAACATTTCTTGATTGAAAAATATGAACAATCCATCCTGTGCAGGCTAATAAAATACACAAAAACATAAGAACACACAAAGCTACGCCAAATCGACTATGTAATAATCTACATTATTTTGATCTCATTTCTTGCTTCCTATTTTCCCTACCTACAATTATTGTACCATCCATCTTTATCTAAAAAACAATGTCACTCACAGCACTCTTCTTCGATCACTCAGCTAATCACTTCTGTATATCCTGAGGCACTAGCCGCTTACTAAAAGAACAGAGTCAGGTTACAGTCTGAGTCTCCTACCGTGACCCTGCGACGGAGACAGATAGAACATCTAATACTAATGTTACACAAAAAGATGACAAAAGAATGTCTTTCATTAATAAAAAAGTTCAAGAGTTCAGTCATTAGGTCTGGGTCTTAAATTGTAGCGTGTTTTGCTCGGCACGGTCTGATCTTTAAACAGTATTTCTGGGTTGGTGGTGTCTGGTCGACGATGCACAGGCACAGCAGCTTGAAGAATATCGTCATCCGCTTTTTCAGACTGAGTCCCATAAATCTGAGCATCACTGAACGGGACAAAACAAGGAACGGCTGCAGTGTCCGATTCTCTTACACCACTGCGAGTCCACTGATCAAAGGGTAATGGAAGTGGCACCTTTTTGCAGTGCACTCCATGAATCCAGTTGCTCTTTCCCACCACCTTGACAGCCGTGCGAGTGACGAGCAACACCTGCGTAGGCGGGAACAACCCAGGCTCCAACTTCTTCACACAGACCCAGTAGCCGGGCACGATGTTGTGACCTGGGTCTGTGGAGGCCTCTGGCAGACCACTCTGTACCTGTTGACGAATAACACTTAATTTAGTAGTCAAATCGTGCAGATAGTCAATTAACAGGGGATATGGTATGTCTGAGTATCTTTTGGGACGGGGAACACCCCAAACATTAGCTGGGCGTCTGAATACCACCTCATATGGGCTAAGTCCCATACGAGAGTGTACAGTAGTTCTGGTTGACAAAAGAGCTAGGGGCTAGGCATCAGGCCAAGCAAGACCTGTACTGGCTTGAATCTTCGCCAGCTTAAGCTTGAGCGTACCATTGTAACACTCAACCAAACCCGCTGACTGTGGATCGTTTGCCGCATGGAATTTTTGTTTGATTCCGAGACCAGAACATACTTTCTGCATTATCTGGCCTACGAATTCACTTCCATTGTCACTCCAGACAATGCGCGGCAAACCGAACCTAGGGAAATATTCCTTAATTAGTACTTTAGCAGTTGACAAGGCAGTGTTATCTTTCAAGGGGTAGGCCTCTATCCAGCGGGAAAAGGCACATACCACCACCAGAACATACTTGAGGTTGTTGCAGCGATCCATATGAATGTAAGCGATCTGCAACACCTCAAAGGGATATGACGGGGGAGCAAAATGGCCTGCTGGAGTTGGGGTTCCTTTTCCTGGGTTATGCATTAAACAGACAATGCAATGTTTAACCACATTTTCTGCACATTTCGGAATTCATTCTTTCTGCTATACCGGAGCCAAGAGCTTACATATGCCTTTTGCACTAATGTGAGTTGGGCCATGAGCCATAGTCACGACCGGCAACACATAAGCGTCCGGTAACAACCATCGCTGATGTTCCGACAACTCTGTCCAACAACCCGTTGGATCTAACATTCCTGTCCTTTCTTTCCACATACTCAATTCTTTCTCAGTAGCTTCTCCCTGAATCGTTTTCACACTCTCAATCGTATCTTCACACATTCCAATTTCCCTCACCCAATTTGCAGGGCCTGCCACATACATTCGACTAGTGGTGTTTCTAGCTGTAGTTTTCGCTACCTCGTCTGCAAATGCATTTCCGCGACCCACATCATCTGTGATCTTCTTATGTGCGCTGCACTTTATGATCGCTATCTGTGCTGGTAAAGTAAGTGACTCAAGAAGGTCAGTCACCAACTGACCATGCTGAATCTGTGTCCTGTGAGAGGTAAAAAATCCTCTCTCCCTCCATAACTTTCCAAAACTATGCGCAACACCGAACGCATACTGACTATCTGTATACACATTCACTCTCTTTCCCTCCGACAGTACACATGCTCTAGTCAAAGATATTAATTCAAATGCTTAGGCTGAATTATGTCCAATACGTGCTGTCTCAACAAAAGTGCATAAGGTGGTGACAGCATAGGCAGAAGTGGTTTCTCCATTTAGAAGCTTAAAACAAGAACCGTCCACACATAGGATCCTGTCCAGGTCCTTGAGCGGAGTGTCCTTTAAATCAATCCTCCCCTTCGTCTCTTCTTCTGTTCGAAGAAAATAATCATGCTTTTCCTGATCGTCTTTCTCAAATGGGAGTGGCAACAGTGTAGCTGGATTTAGCGTGTTACATCTTTTGATATGTATATGACTCGCCAGAAGTGTCAGCTCGTAACCAGACAAACGAGCACTCGTGAGATGTTGCGTCTTAGTTCTATTTAACAAGGTATCCACTGCATGTGGAACCATAACAATGAGTGTGTTATCTAATACTAATCCGGAAGACTGTCTAATAGAAATTGCGGCAGCTGCTGTAGCTCTAAGACAACTGGGCAAAGCTTTAGCTACTGGGTCTAATGTAGCGGAGAAATAGGGACATGGCCTTTCCTATCTCCGAATTGCTGTGTCAAGACTGACAACGCGCAACCTTCTCTCTCATGAACGTACAATGTAAAGACCTTACTATAATCTGGGGTACCCAACACTGGAGCGGAACACAGGGCAGTACGTAAATCAGCAAAACTTTTCTGACATTCATCCGTTCAAGGGAGCGGATGGGGCGTATCCTTCAATGTTAATGCCACCAAGGTTTCGCCAAGAGAGAAAAATTGGGAATCCATTGTCTACAATAGGAAGTAATACCCAAAAAGGCACGTACTTCTCTCTGTGTGGTGGGTACAGGCATCTGTGAAATAGCATAAATACATTCTGGGGTCAATCGCCTTCCCTCCTTCGACAAGAGATTACCTAAATAGGTCACTTCTTGTCAGAAATACTGTAACTTAGAGGGCGATACTTTATGATTCAGAACAGCCAGATGATGCAACAACGCAACAGTCACACTCCTTCACACATCTTCCATATCAGCAGCCACCAGCAAATCATCCACTTACTGAACAAGCGTAGCACCTGGAGGCAAAGGAAAAGTATCAAGTTGACATTTAAGAGCTTTACTGTAAATAGAGGGTCTTTCACAATAGCCCTGAGGAGCTCTCTTAAAGCGAAAACTTCGGCCACCTAAAGAGAAACCAAAGATATCCCTACTCTCCTCAGCAATGGGGATGCTAAAGAAAGCATTCTTAAGATCGATCACTGAGAACCAAGCCGCCGAAGCAGGAATCATCGTCAATAAGGCTGTAATGTCCGGAACAACAGGAAACTGTGTACCACTATTTTGTTGACTTCCCTCAAATCAATAACAAATCTATAGACAGGAGGCTGTGAAGGATCCGTCCTTTTAAGGATCGGAAGAACAGGGCTATTACAGACATTGCCTCTAGTCTCTTCGACTACACCTTTCTGAATGAAGTCATCAACAATAGCCAATAATGCTCTCTCTCCATCACTAGAAATATGATATTGAGGAATGCGTGGCATTCGAACATTATCTTTAACTGTGACAACGTACGGTGGGATCGCAAGACAACCCACGTCATTCGGACCCGTGGCCCAAAGACTTTCTGGGAGAGAACGTAACTCAGGTGGAAACTTGTCCCGAGATAAATACATAGGGGACATCAATCTTTTTCCCAACGTGAGATGCACACCAGAAGGGGAACAATACAATGTCGCATGCAATCTTTTTAACAAATCTAAACCCAATAAATTCTCATTACAACCAGTTGTCAGTATCAGTGGAGCTTCCAAAACATAAGGACAAATTGAAACAGGCAAGGGGCAAGAAACCGGATTACAAACTGGAGCACCAGAAAATCCCACAGAAGTATTTATTAATCCAGTCAAAGGGCCCCCAGGGAGTTTAGAATGAATGATCGAACTTCTCATCGCACCAGTTTCCAAAAGAAACGGTTCTGAAGCACCCATTGCATCGACAGTGACATACGGCCCATCTTGATCTACTGGAATCGGCACAACTCCCTCACTTCGTCCTTGGCTGTTCTATTCGGTCTGAAAATCGCCAGCCCTTTCTTCAACGTAATAATCATCGTTGTAATACTGCGTAGACGGAACTGCCTGCTGGTCAAAGTAATTCGATGTAGATGGGACACGAGAACGCTGCTCCTGAGAGGGCGCACCTCGTCCTCTTCCCCTAGATCCTGTCTGAGAATTCCCACAACGGCGAGAAGCAGACATCCCAATATTACACTGTAATCTCGTAACAGATCCGCTCCGTCTGCCCCCTGGTATTCAGAGGCGCTAAGAATTCAGAAACAACAGTGCAGGAACAAAGAGAGGCACTGGCGGAAAGATTACTCTGCTGAGGCCAAAATTAAGTATAAAGAAACGCTGGTCAGATATAAATCTATGATTTACGAGGCTAAGAAAAAGTTCTTTAGCGACAAAATTGAACTAGCTAAAAACTCCAGCAAGGCACTGTATGAAACTACTAAGCAGTTAGCCGGTTGCTCTCCAAACGTAACCCCCCCACCCTCTCAGTCGCTATGCGACGCCTTAGCCAAATTCTTTTATAGCAAAGTTAATGACATCTATTCTGCTTTCGCAAATAACACCAACTCCCCCTCTAATTCATCAACTATCCCTCGGACTGGACCTATTCTATCTCAGTTCATTTCCAGCTCTCAGGTTGCGGATCTTATACCCACCATAAAATCAGGTTCAGCTCTGGATCCATGGCCTCTTAAAGTGTTACTTCCTGTAATTGAAGTGGTGCTGCCTGTCATCACTTCCATCTGCAACTCCATGTTCACCTCAGGTATTTACCCAGTCACTTTAAAACAGACCCTATTCAAACCCCTGTTAAAAAAACCTCATCTCGACATTGAGGAATTAAAGAGCTACCGACCGATCGTCAATCTTCCAATCTTGGCAAAAATAGCCGAAAAAGTCTTGAACTTACAACTGTTGGCCTTTATAGAGGAACACCATCTTCTCGACGATTCCCAGTTTGGCTTTCGCCAATATCATGGGACGGAGACGGCTCTGATTAAAGCCGCGGATGATATTAGATCCATCCGGGATGCTGGGGGGACTGCAGTTCTAATACTGCTTGACTTGTCGGCGGCTTTCGACACGGTCGATCATGTTACTTTGATCAGCCGTGTCGAAAACATTGGTGTCCAGCATAACGCCAAGAAACTGCTGGCTTCCTTTTTGGCCAATAGAACTCAGATGGTTACAATGGGCTCGTTCCATTCCTCCACCTTGTCTCTGCCATGTGGAGTTCCTCAAGGCTCATCCCTTAGTCCGACACTTTTTAATATTTATGTGTCGGACCTTGCCAACGCCATTCGTGCACACCGGATGAGCCTGACCTCCTATGCGGACGACACTCAGTTGGTTCTTGCCATTAAGAATGATGGCCACAAAAAAGCAGTTGACCTTAATCAAGGCATGTTGGCAATTGGGAATTGGATAGCTTCCAATTGCCTAAAATTAAATTCCAACAAGACGGAAGTAGTCATTTTTGGTCATCTGACACCGGAATGGTCCTCTTGCTGGTGGCCCGCATCACTGGGCCTCCCCCCGGAGCCCCCCGGAGCCTGTTAGAAAGGTGAGGAATCTCGGAGTCAGTTTTGACGACCGTCTTACCTTTCTCCCTCATGCTAACCAGATCACGTCTGCCGCTTTTCATAAACTGAGATTCTTCAAGAAAATCCTTCCTTTTCTCCCAGATTCTGCCGGCAAAACATTGGTCACCTCTCTGGTAATTGTCAACACTGGATTATTGCAATGCTCTGTTCTTGAATGCTCAAGAAGGAGTTTTGAACAAAATGCAACTAATCCAGAACTCAGCAGCTAGGCTCCTGGGCAGAATCCCCAGATTTCATTCCGCTTCTGCAACTATCAGAGAACTACACTGGATACCCATAAGGAACAGAATAAAATTTAAAGTTCTCTGTATAGTGTTTAAGGCCATGCACAACATGGGACCTGCTTTTTTTACTCAAAATTTGATCCCTTACTGTCCGTCCAGAACCTTACGCTCCTCCAGCCTGATGATTTGGTGGTCCCACGCAGCAAATCTGTCTCATGGGGAGACGGAAGATTTCTTGTTTCAGCCCCCAGACTTTGGAATACACTGCCTCCTTTGATTAAATCAAGCCACTCACTCTGGTCTTTTCGTAAACAACTTAAGACATGGCTTTTTAATCAGTAGACCCATTTTTCCCCTCATTGGTTGAATTCTGCAGACGTCCTAGCGCCGAGACGCCCACGGGCCATTGTTCGCGCTCTAAAAATTTCATTAATAAATAATAAATAAATAAATAAATAAATAAATAAGACTGGACAACTACTTTTGAAATGTCCTTCCTCCCTACAATATGCACATTGGTTAGGACCTAATAAGGGTCTCGGCGCAAAATACTCAGGTTTTTGCAACAGTCTCTGAAACTGTGGAGCCTGCTGGAACTGAGTGTTTTGCTGATGCTGATTCAAACAAAGCGGATACGCCTGTTGTAAAAGAACTTTAGTTTTAAAATCCTTATTTTTCTTCTCTTGCTTCTCCTTCTTCTCCTTATCCCGATTCTCATAATACTATGCAGTAACCAATATTTTGGCAGGAGAAGAGACAGCCCATGCACTTTCAGAAATCTTCAATTTTTTCGACAATTCGGGGAGCAAATTATATACAAACTTGTCCACAAACAATCGCTGACCACCCTCTACACTCAAATCCTGACCGCTATGGTCTATAAACGTTTCTTCGAAATGACTGAAAAAGTCCGAGACACTTTCATCTTTCTTTTGCTTACACGCGGCCAACTTATTCCAATTTACTCGTACCGCCGGCATCATTGTCTTCAATAACTCGATTATTCTACCTGGAAGAGCCGTAATCAAATCCTCGGGTTTTGCACCACCCACCTGATTCATATCTGCAGCCCTAATAGCAGCCCAATCACCACCCAATTCGGCCAAATGATCTTCCCTACGAATCCGTGCCCATATACCTTGCGGAACAACATTCCCAAATAACATATCAATGTCGGCCAAATTCATAATACAAGCATCAACTGTTTGGGACAATTCTTTGTAATATCCAGCAGGATTTTTACGGGGGTCGGGAAGAGTTTGCTTAAGCGCCAATACTGCAGACCTCTTCCAGGGTTCGTGAACCATATACGCTGGAAATGAGCATGGACAGGAGGTGGACCAATCACTGTGTCTCTCCATACGGGAGGGACTTCACGCATCGGATAATTCTTGCTACCCTTTTTATTGAAGGAATCAACCTCGGAAAAGGACAGGTATAGAAACATTGTTCAAAACGCAATGAGTCTAGTTACCGCCTCCTCAACTCAGTGTCCTACAATAAAACCTTTGTCGAAATCACCTTGAAATTTCAGGAGGTCCGAAGGGACTGTATCTAACTCCATATCTTCCCAACCTCTAATAAGAGTTTGACACATGATGTTGAAAACATATCTCTGCGTGGGCTCCCCCCATTGATGAAAACAACTCATAATATCATCGGTACTATATTCTGGTCCATGCTCAATCCATTTGCGAGCGAGAGAACCCAAATCTGCTTTCTCGTCCGCAAAAGGAAGCTGACAACGAGATTGTCGTCTAGAAAAAGCTGGAGACATTTTTAGAGACCTAACAAAAGGAGAAAATAAATTTGTAACAGCATCTGCTATCCTCCTCTGTGAAATAGGAGAATCCCTCGAAAGAATAGGAGGTATTACAGATGTAGAAGGCAATGGAGACTGAGACGTAGCATGCTGAAGAATAGGAGTGGGAGAAGGCGGGGGCTGAAGTACAAGCTGCGAGGGCAGAGCAGAAGTAGACAAGGAAGCATTAAGGGGCTGAGCTGGTTGCTGGACAATCGGTAATTGAGCAACCACTTGTTGAGCAACAGGAGGGGGTAACGGAGGTGCAATCGCATTCTGAACGTAGGGCGGAGGTGAATTCAATAAACAAGTCATTACAGAATCTTCTTCTAATTCCTTACTCTTATCTGAAGATGAAGTAGGCAACATTGGATAGCATCTATCTATCACCATACAATGTTGTCTCTCTGATATCTCCTTCGCATCATCTACTTCGTTATCTTTAAACTGCCGGGCAGCCTGAATGACTGACATGTCTTGTGCTTTCTTATCCTTTTTCGCTTGTTTAATTTCTTTCTGTTTGGCTTCTTTATGCCAGAGGCGAAAGGAGTCAAACATAGCCGGCCGGGCTTTTCTTCTGAACAGAATTGCTTCCAAATTATCCAATATAGCGGGATCAAAGCTACCATTCTGGGGCCAACTCAAAACTTCACTATCTTTCGTATATCGGACCCATGTCTTGTTAAAGGTAATGGGACCAATACCATGTTTCGAATAGAGCTCATAAGTCGGAGTTCCAACCGGAGGAATCGGACATGACTCCTCCAACTGGGAATCCCTTGTACAACCCAAACAACAAAATCTTTTGAACTTACTCAGCCCAGGCATCGTCACTTCTCTAGACTGATCACAAACAACAAGGGGTATAGATCAGTGAAACAGTACACTCGTACTTACCCCTTGGCTTCAGCTATTGCAATATCTGAACAGAGACTAAGAATAAAAACAAAAAAAGGTCTGTGGGAGTGACCCACCAAATACTTAACTAAGAATCGTTCTGAGCCAGCGAAGGTCCGTCTATCGTCTCGCTCTACCAAAACTTCAGAAGGGTCCAAATCAGGGCGACAGTCAGGGCAGCAGTCGTCAGCAGCCGTCGGAGAGGAGTAGCCGTGCCGTCAAAGACCTTCAGTCCACTTCCGACATGCAGGGATCGATCACGTGGTGCGCTTCCTCTGGAGTTTTCTTGCGTGGCTCCTCACGACCCTCAGGCTCAACCGCTACCGCAGAAGTCGCCCCACGTTGGACGCCAGTTAGAGAACCGCAGCCTTAAGGCCCGGTGGCGCAGGGTACGCCTGAATCCCAGGGATTCACCTGCCTTGTCAAAACAGAGACACAGACTTTTCGTCTGGCGTAGAAGATGGTATTTATTAGCTGCAGCTAGTACAGTGGTCTTAGAAGTCGTCAGTACAACGAGGTTCAAAAGAGACTGCCACTTAACTCCGTGGCACACAGGTTTATATATCATACAGCACAATGCAAAAATGCAATCACACACGAGCATGAACTATAAGCAAATGTTACAGACAATGTTTTAAAGTCAAAGCAACTCAAGTTCCCTGTTCTGTTTGTCATTCGACCCTTTAAGTAAATCACAAGTGAATCCACACAATTCGGTTTACTAGCAGAGAAAACGCAGCTGTGTGTCGCAGAAGGACAGTCAAGAAACAGGAGAATGCATGAGATGTGTAGCGAAGGACAGCAGATAAGATAACTTAAAGGAAACAATGGTGTGAAATGACATGCAGCCCGGACGGGGATTAATCAGCTCAGACAGGAATTAGTGTACTCGGCCAGACCCTGACACTCGTTAGTAAACATAGGCAAGGAAGCCACCTGACACGCAAAGCAGAAACAACAAAAACATTGCGTTCGCCGAGCTGCCTGAGTGACGGCAACACAATGGAGTTCTGGACTTTTTGGTTCCGTCCAGAGGTGTCAGGGTACAACACCCAAAGACCCCGGAGTCCCACCTGCCTTGGTGCACAAATGAACAGAAACACGGGCTTCTCGATGGTGGCGTCAAAGACCAAAGGTTTATTACTGCAGGGACACAGAAGTCACAGAATCTACACACGGGCAGAATCTAGGAGACTGTTCGATTTGTACATTGAGGGTTGCTCCTTATATACCAAAATTTATGCTCTAGGCAAATATTTCACATGTCGGTACACTCCCAAACCTTTGTGTCTCTAAACAATAAATATTTGGCGTTACACAGGAACTGTCGATAATATCTGATACCAAACATCACGAAGAGGGGTTCCCACTAGTCCATCACAATCCCTTGTCAATATTGCATTCAAGAGCCGGACCGCCTCATCGTAAAGTTCGTTACCTCCCCCTAATAAAGGCCCAGAAGGAAAGGAGCAGAGCCAGGTGCAAAAGATAGGAAAGCGGGATAAGAGATGTTTGTGGGTTGTAAATGGGCAAGGCTACCGGCTTCGGCCGCCTAATCATGATCGGGACAATGGACACGAGAACCAGTTCAGGTGGGCTGGCCTCGGGCAGAGGAGGCAGCCTTTGTCGAGTCATGCAGCTTCAGTGTGATCTGGTTTAAGGTGTACGTGTCATGTAAGAGGTGAATCTCCGGTTAAGACTACGTGTCCTTAATCAAAGTGGAGTGAATGAAGTGATCAGAGGCTATTGCATATGTGAGGGCAAGGAACCACAAAAATGGCGGCCACGATCTAAGATGGATGCCGTGTGTATATCAGAAATGTGTCAGTGGAAGGAGTGCTCTTGCTCGTAGCGTAGCGAAAACACTAGGATATACTAAATGGATCATTTGCGGTTCGCTGATACTAATTTTATGTATTTCCGACAAACTTGAAAACACGGGTTCAAGTCGTCACGGAACCGTCACGGAACCTCAGACCCTCCTTTTGCCCTTACATAGGCAATTACTCAATCTATGTCTGAATCTAGTTCTATGCTCACCAGGTCAGTGACATGTTGTTGTATCATCATCCTTTCTCGTGTCTTTTCTCCAAATGCAGGTGGTTTCCTAAAACAGGTTGTAGCACAAAGACTACACAGAGCAGGACCACACTGGATAATCAGACAACATGAGAATAGTAATATTAAGATGATACCAATGACCAGTAGAACCTTCCATCCCCACGCTGAGATCAGAGTCCAAACCCACTCCATAAAGGACCAGTTTCCCTCATCTACATGTATGGAATCCGAAATTTTGTGCAACTTAGAGATCGCCTCGTAAACTGTTGGAGCATTATTAGGAATGAAGACACAGCAGCTCGATTGGATCATTCTGCATACCCCACCTCGGTCTGCAAGGATAACATCTAGAACCATACGGTTCTGCAATGTCATGAGTCTATCCGCCTGAAGCTCAGCTGTCAGATTGCTAAGGGCACCAGTAGTTTCGGTAATAGTAGATTCAACTACCCGTGTTAGCTGACGTATGTTTCTACTATTGGCCATAGGCCCCCAGAACGGAAGGAAGCCTTTGAAGAAGTCTCCAGCTTCCTGACCAGCGGTATCTTTCTCACTAAAAACACCTCTAGCTACTCTTGTTCTGTAATAATCCGGTGAAGCAGTGTATGTTGGAGGCAACAATCGAGCAATATAGCATGAACCTGAGAAGTCAGCAGGCAACCATGTATAAGCTCTGTCTTGACAGATGAAGTAGGTACCCCTAGCAGTAAGGAAGGCAGGGGAAGAGTTAGCCGGAAACACATAAGTCTCTACGCACTCACTTCTCCCTAGCTGAGCTCTCGGATTTCTCCCGTTACCTTGCAAACAGACCTGACCTCGGTGAGGTACGACCCAGATTGGAGTTGAGCTTTTACGCTTGCTTTCTCCTAAACTAAGGCGATACTCTGAAGTATTCCAACTTAAATATACTCGCAATTCGTCTCTAGGGTATGATGGAGTATTATTGACGTCCTTGATCATGTCAATAATTCCCTGGACTAAAGCTTTGTTGGCAGAGTTATATTTAGTGGAGCGTGGTGGACGTGGAGGATAGGTTTCAAGGGCATAAGCAAAAATGGTTTGAAGGGCCTGAAATGATCCATTGTAGCTAAAAGGTAAAACCAGATAGGGAATACCTTTATCCATGGTGTGAGGTATTAAGCCACACACCCAGCAGTCTGTAGTGTTAACTACCAGTTGGTGTTGGTGTAAGAGCTGTACAAAAGTGTTGTTGATGAATTCTGAGCGTCGAGCTTGCTCATGTTCTGGAAATGAGTGAAAAGAGTGTATAGAAGAAACAGTAGAAATGGCTGGATCAAGGGGAGGCACTGTAGAAACTGGCACAAAAATCAAGTTTATGCTAAAGACAATTCCACCCACCAATGTTGCTAAAACAATCAAAAATGTAATGGCACACTGCATCAAGAAACATTTGCTGTGAAGAATTCTATTTAGTCTGTTTCTGCGAACGTAAATCACATTCTTTCGTTGCAGCGCAGGAAGTTCCATCTTCTACAATCCGCTCGCGACCACTGATGATGTGTACGTAGATGAAAATGCCTCTGTCAGCCCTGGGAGTTCCCAGTACTAACAGAAAGATCGACCTTGTGTCAGACTCCTGCAAATTCAAACTAGGCACACAGCCACGACCCTACGGCTACCCAGACGGCAAGGCAATTTAAAAAACAATAAACAATAGCAAACTTCCTGGCTGAAAAGCAAAAAGTTCAATGTATATGTGTATCCAAAACACAATATGCAGTTGCCTGCTTTATTAGTTCGTTTTATAGCTTCTAAGATTGTATCTTTTCTTTGCTGGTACTGTTGGATCGGAAAATAGTGTATCACTAGCAGCTGTTGCAGAGTTTACGCTCGCAGATGGCAAAGTTTCTTTTGATGCTGGAGACAAATGTTCAATGTTCAAAACAGTCTTTTCAGGAGGAGAGTCAAGTTTCAAAGTGTCAGAAATCAAATTGGCATCGCTGAAAGGGACAAATTTTGGAGTTAATTCAGATTCGGAGGCACCAATTCCCTTCTTCACCCAGTCGTCGTAGGGCAGCGGCAGTGGAACACGCTTTACGTGGGAAGCGTGGATCCAGTTCTTCCGGCCAGCAACACGTACAGCTGTTCTCGTTGCCAGCAGGATCTGGAAGGGGCCGATGTAGCGAGGCTGAAGATTCTTTGTCCTCGCGAAGTTCCGGACCACTATGAAGTCACCCGGTTTCAGTTGATGCCCTGGACTCTCCGGAGGCTTTGGCAAAGCATCAAAAACCTGTTGATGAATAAGACTTAATTTAGCAGTCAAGTCGTAAAGATAGTCTATCAACATAGGATATTCAATGGAGCAAAATTGTTTAGGCCTTGGCACACCCCAGACATTTGCCGGGCGGCCAAAAACAATCTCATATGGAGAAAGCCCTATTCTAGAATGCACTGTTGCTCTCGTTGATAACAAGGCCAAAGGAAGTGCGTCTGGCCAAGCCAAACCTGTGGATGCTTGTATTTTGGCTATTTTAAGCTTGAGGGTGCCATTATAACCCTCCACTAGACCAGCTGACTGGGGATGGTTCGCACTATGAAATTTTTGTTTCAATCCTAGACCAGCACACACACTCTGCATAACTTTCCCTATAAACTCACTTCCGTTATCTGACCATACAATCCGTGGCATTCCAAATCTAGGGAAATATTCCTTGAGAAGAATTTTGGCAGTGGATAGAGCAGTATTGTCCTTTAGTGGGTATGCTTCTATCCACCTGGAAAAAGCACAAACCACCACTAAGACGTATTTTAAATTGTTGCAGCGTTCCATGTGAATGAAGTCTAACTGAATCACTTCAAATGGACAGGAAGGAGGAGCGAAATGACCAGCTGGAGTTGGAGTTCCCTTGCCAGGATTATGCATCAAGCACACCATACAGTTTTTCACCACTCTCTCTGCACACTTACTGATTCCCTCATTCTTCCAAACCGGAGCTAACATCTTACATATCCCTTTAGAACTTATATGCGCCACTCCATGCGCCATCGTTACTACTGCAAGCACATACGCATCAGGCAACATCCAACGCTGCTGTTCTGTCAAATCGATCCAACATCCATTCGAGTCCAACTTGCCCGTACTTTCTCTCCATACGCGTTTCTCTTCCTCAGTCGCTTCTTTCTGAATCTCTTTCACACTTTCCATTGTGTCCTCACACATTCCAGACTCAGCAATCCATCTTGCAGACGTAGCAACATACATTCTACTCATCATGTCTCTAGCTGTCTGTTTAGCTGTTTCATCAGCAAAGGTATTTCCCCGACCAACATCATCCGTGATTGCTTTATGAGCACTGCACTTCACAATCGCAACTTCAGTCGGCAAGGTTAAAGATTCTAACAAGTCGTTAACTAGCTGACCATGTTGAATCTTAGTCCCATGGGACGTAATGAAACCTCTTTCTCTCCACAACCGGCCAAAACTATGGGCCACGCCAAATGCGTACTGACTATCTGTAAACACATTCACTCTCTTTCCCTCAGCTAAAACACACGCTCTCGTAAGAGCTATTAATTCTGCAGCTTGGGCAGAATTCTGACTCACTCTTGCAGTCTCCACAATCGTCTTCAAAGTCGTCACCGCGTAAGCAGCAGTCACATCACCATTCTCCAATTTAAAACATGACCCGTCCACATACAGCGTACCATCCGGGTCGGATAGGGGAGTATCTTTAAGGTCAATTCGTCCTTTTGTCTCTTCTTCCGTTTTAAAATAACAGTCATGTGGCTCGGAATCACTCGACTCTAGATCAGTCGGCAACAATGTTGCTGGATTCAATACATTGCATCTTTTGATCTGAATATGATTTGCTAATAACGTCAGCTCGTAACCAGATAATCTCGCACTAGTAAGGTGTTGTGTCTTCGTTCGGTTCATGAGTGTATCCACTGCATGAGGAACCATGACCACTAGCATATTGTTCATCACCAAACCAGCAGATTGTCGAATGGAAGCCGCAGCTGCCGCTGTAGCCCTCAAACAACTAGGCAATGCTCTAGCTACCGGATCTAATGTTGATGAGAAATACGCACAAGGGCGTTGTTTATCACCAAACTTCTGTGTCAAGACACTCAACGCGCAACCTTCTCTTTCGTGAACGTAGAGCGTGAATGGCTTGCTGTAATCAGGTGTGCCCAATACAGGAGCTGAACACAAAGCTTTTCGTAACTCAATAAAACTCTCTTGACATTCATCAGACCATGGCACCGGACTCGGAACATTTTTCCCAGTCAAAGCTACCAACGGTTTTGCCAAAAGTGAAAAATTTGGGATCCATTGCCTACAGTAAGAGGTAATACCTAGAAAGGCACGTACTTCCCTCTGTGTGCGTGGAACACTCATTTGCGTAATTGCTTTTACTCTTTCTGGGGTCAACTTCCTTCCCTCCTTTGATAAGAGGTGACCTAGGTAGGTTACTTCTTGGCAGCAGTATTGCATTTTGGAAGGTGACACCTTATGATTCAAATTAGACAAATGATGCAATAGTGAAATTGTAGCTGCCTTGCAAGTTTCCTTGGCATCGGCAGCCACCAAAAGATCATCTACGTACTGTACTAGGGCAGAACCTGGAGGAAGGACAAAAGAATCCAACTGACTTTTTAAAGCTTGACTGTAAATGGATGGACTTTCACAATAGCCTTGTGGAGCGCGTTTAAATCTGAAGCTTCGACCTCCTAGACAGAAGCCAAAAATATCTCTGCTTTCCTCGGCTATCGGAATGCTGAAAAAGGCATTCTTCAAGTCGATGACTGAGAACCAATTGGCTGTAGCGGGAATCAATGTTAGCAAGGCAGTAATGTCTGGCACTACAGGAAACTGCGGAATTACAATCTTATTAACTTCTCTAAGGTCTATGACAAACCTATAGACTGGAGGCTTTGTAGGATCAGTTCGTTTCAAGATCGGCAATACAGGACTATTACAAACATTTCCTCGCGTTTCTTCAACCACACCTTTTTTAATCAAATCTTGCACAATCAGTAAAAGTGCACGTTCTCCTTCACTCGATATTTTATATTGGGGAATTCTTGGAAATTTTACATTCGCTTTCAAAGTTACTACATATGGTGGAATTTCCAAAAGGCCTACATCATTGGGACCAGTCGCCCAAAGAGAATCTGGGAGTGAACGTAGCTCCGGCGGGAGTGCGTCCATTGACAAGTACATCGGAGAGGTGAGTCTTTTACCCAAAGTAAGCTGTACTCCTTCCGGAGAACAGTACAATGTCGCATATAGTCGTTTTAACAAATCTAAACCAAGCAGATTTTCATTACAACCTGTCGTCAAAATCAAGGGTGCTTTCAATTGACACGGTCCAACAGAAATAGACAAAGGACCAGATATCGGGTTGTACACAGGGGCGCCTGAAAAACCTACGGAAACATTTGTTGAGCCAGACAAAGGTTCGCCAGGGAGTTTCGCATGCATGATAGAACTTTTCGCGGCACCAGTATCCAACAGAAACGGTTCGACTACACCTGATGTTGCTACTGCGACATAAGGCCCACTCTGATCCACTGGAACTGATACTACTCCCTCTCTCTGTCCATGGCTGTCCTAGTACCCATTTTGTTGAAATCCCTCTTCAACTTCACAATAATCCTCAACAAGATATTGCTGAGATCTATTCTGTTGAGCTGACTGTACATTTTGTTGATCAAAGTGATTAGAAGGACGATCATTCGTTTGTGGAGGCATAGCACCTCGTCCCCGACCTCTAGAATTTTGTGCATAACCACCACGACCTCTCTGAGCTGCTGCCGCATTATTTTGCGCTAAGATCTGACAATCATTTTTATAGTGACCCTCTTTCTTACAATACGCGCACTGATTCCACTGGTATTGAGGCCTGGTCGAATTATAATCTGTTTTTTGATACGAATTCTGTTGCATATTAGCCTGATTCGTGCGAGGCGGATATGCCTGCTGTAAAAGAACTTTAGTTTTTAAATCTTTCGTTTTCTTCTCTGATTTTTCCTTTTCCTCTTTATCCCTATTTTCGTAGTACTGCGCAGTCGCAAGTATTTGCGCTGTCGTAGATACAGCCCACGCACTTTCTGAATCCTTTAATTTATTGCATAATTCAGGTAATAAATTATGCACAAATTTATCGACAAACAATCTCTGTCCTCCTTCAGTGCTCATATCCTGACCACTATGGTCTACAAAAGTCTCTTCGAACCTCGTGAAGAAGTCGGAGACACTTTCGTCTTTCTTCTGCTTGCATGCGGATAATTTATCCCAATTAACACGCAATGCAGGCATCAAAGTCTTCATTAAATCTATTATTCTACCTGGAAGATTAGCAATTAGGGGTTCGGGTTTTGCACCACCCGTTTGCTGACCATCCGCTGCAGTGATAGCTGCCCAATCACCACCTAAGGCAGCCTGATGATCCTCTCTACGAATTTTAGCCCATACTGGTTGTGGAACTACATTACCAAACAACATATCAATGTCGGCTAAGTTCATTATACAAGCCTCAACTGTCTGTGTCAATTCCTTGTAATATCCGGCTGGATTCTTACGTGGATCTGGCAAGGCCTGTTTCACTGCTAACACTTCTGCTCGCTTCCATGGAATATGTATCCATACTCTTTGGAACTGTGCTGGAGCAGCTGCAATACCCGCATTATCATCACGTTGTACTGCCTCGCGCCAAATTGGAGGAACTTCCCTCATAGGATATTGGCGACTTGGCTTCATTTTACCTTTCTCTAAATCTCTCGGTGAACGAAGAGATGGATCATTCCTAAAACTTAAAATAAGTTCCATCGCTTCCTTTATATTATCGCCCACTATCATTCCAGCAGCAAACTCTTTTTGAATTTTAATTAAATCTTCCAAATCTGATTCAACATCATCTTCCTCTATTTCCTCACGTAACAACGAGCACATCTCATCAAAAACGTATCGTTGCGTTGGTTCTTTCCACTGCATAAATGTATCTAATACATCTCTCGTACTATATCTTCTACCCTTCGAAATCCATCTGAGAGCCGTGGAGTCTAAAACTCCCCGTTCTTCAGTACTTGGAAGCTGACTCCGTCTCTGAACAGAGTCAGGAGTAGGAGTCTTAATCAAGGTTTTATATATAGGAGACAGCATATTAGTAACAGAATCAGTGATTCTTCGACGAACAGAAAGTGGAGTTAGTACACTCGCAGACATAGAGAATGCAGTCGAGGTAGGAATAGATGACGAAACAGTAGGAGTATCGGAAAAAATAGTTTGAGGATCAGTAGGTACAGTGGTAGGTATAGGAGCGGGCAGTGCGGGAAGAGGAGGAGCTGTAGGAACATTTACATTCACCACAGGAGGTATAGGAACTTGATTCTGAGGAACAAGAACACCAGGTTGTCCAGCAACCGGCAATTGAACATTCGGGATCAGTGGAGCCGTAGCACCTTGTGCATACGGTGGAGGCGACCGTAACAGATAAGATAGCAGAGGATCGTTTTCGGAATCCTCCAGTATCTTAGCCATTTTCGATGGCAAGGCAGGATAGCACTTGTCAATCGCTAAGTTATGCTCTCTAATGGCTACATCTATGGCCTTCTCACACTCGTTAGCCTGCAACTGTTTAGTCGCTTGCTCTAGAGTTAATTCTTCTAGTTCTTTTTGTTCTTTTTTCAACCTTTTCATTTCTCTCTGTTTGGATTCTTTCCGCCAATAACGGAAAGAATCAAACATTGCCGGCCGGGCTTTCTTCCTAAACAATTTCGCTTCTAAATTGTCGAGAATCTCTTGTTCAAAACTACCATGCAGTGGCCAGCTAAGGACACCATCCTTCTTACAATAACGGACCCATATTTCATTATAAGTTATAGGACCCACACCATACTTACAATATAGGTCATATAGGGGAGTCCCAATCGGAGGAACCAGACAGGAATCCTCTAATTGTGAGTCACTGTTGCAACTAAAACAAGACAACATTTTCCGACTTACCATTCTCAGTCCGGAACACAAAACAAACAAACACGGAACAAATTGTGCACTTGAACCAAGAACTTAGGCCTACCAAAAACAAACTAATGTATCGATACCCAAAACTGAACCAAATAGATTATCGTAACCAGAACAACTAGTGATAATCTTACGAAACCAAACCAAACCAAGAACCGATCAAGGATTTAACAATCCTCACAAAGTAACCAGCTAGCTATCACTAAATACTTAACTGAGGCACTGAAGACGTCACCAAGGAGAAACCCGTCACGTTTCGCTGTACTAAGGACTGCACCACTTCGGGTCCAAGACAGGGCGACGGTCAAGGCAACGGCCCACTGCAGCCGTCCTGAACGGGAACCCTCGTGGAAGAGAACTTCAGGGCCACTTTTGCGATATGCCGGGATCGATGAAGTGGGGCGCCTCCCTCAGGAATCTTCACACGAAGCTTCTCGAACTCTTCAGGCTTTTGGACCGGTACCGAATGACGTCGCCCCACGTTGGGCGCCAATTGGAGTTCTGGACTTTTTGGTTCCGTCCAGAGGTGTCAGGGTACAACACCCAAAGACCCCGGAGTCCCACCTGCCTTGGTGCACAAATGAACAGAAACACGGGCTTCTCGATGGTGGCGTCAAAGACCAAAGGTTTATTACTGCAGGGACACAGAAGTCACAGAATCTACACACGGGCAGAATCTAGGAGACTGTTCGATTTGTACATTGAGGGTTGCTCCTTATATACCAAAATTTATGCTCTAGGCAAATATTTCACATGTCGGTACACTCCCAAACCTTTGTGTCTCTAAACAATAAATATTTGGCGTTACACAGGAACTGTCGATAATATCTGATACCAAACATCACGAAGAGGGGTTCCCACTAGTCCATCACAATCCCTTGTCAATATTGCATTCAAGAGCCGGACCGCCTCATCGTAAAGTTCGTTACCTCCCCCTAATAAAGGCCCAGAAGGAAAGGAGCAGAGCCAGGTGCAAAAGATAGGAAAGCGGGATAAGAGATGTTTGTGGGTTGTAAATGGGCAAGGCTACCGGCTTCGGCCGCCTAATCATGATCGGGACAATGGACACGAGAACCAGTTCAGGTGGGCTGGCCTCGGGCAGAGGAGGCAGCCTTTGTCGAGTCATGCAGCTTCAGTGTGATCTGGTTTAAGGTGTACGTGTCATGTAAGAGGTGAATCTCCGGTTAAGACTACGTGTCCTTAATCAAAGTGGAGTGAATGAAGTGATCAGAGGCTATTGCATATGTGAGGGCAAGGAACCACAAAAATGGCGGCCACGATCTAAGATGGATGCCGTGTGTATATCAGAAATGTGTCAGTGGAAGGAGTGCTCTTGCTCGTAGCGTAGCGAAAACACTAGGATATACTAAATGGATCATTTGCGGTTCGCTGATACTAATTTTATGTATTTCCGACAAACTTGAAAACACGGGTTCAAGTCGTCACGGAACCGTCACGGAACCTCAACAAAATGGCGGCGATCTCAAAATGGAGGCTGAGCACGAACAAATTCGTAATTTACAGAACCTCAGTACAAGCGCCTTGAGACCCTTGCGGGTGAGTAGTGTGCTATACAAGTATCAATTTACATTTACATTGTATGTACATGAAAGAGATGGATGCGCATTATCAGTTTTAGCGCAGATGCACGATGATAAGCAGCGCCCTTGCGCATACTTCTCGGCAGTACTTGATCCTGTTGCTCGAGCGTTGCCTGGTTGTTTTCGCTCGGTTGCAGCGACAGCTGTGTCAATACGTCAGAGTGAGGGGATCATGTTATCTCATAAGTTGTTGGTGTTGGTCCCCCATGCTGTTGATGCTCTTTTAAATCAGACAAAGACGCAGCATTTAACTAGTGCTCGTTTAACAGGATATGAGCTGACATTGTTGGCTCCTCATATTACATTGAAGAGATGTGCAACACTAAACCCAGCCACGTTGTTGCCATTTCCGGCGACTCAGCCTGAGGCGCAAGAAGCACATGATTGCATTTTCGTGACTGAGGAACAGACACAGGGTCGTATTGATTTTCAGGATATGCCCTTTTTAGATGTAGATGGAGAACTGTGGGTAGATGGGTCTTGCCTAAAGCTGCCAGATGGTACGACTTCAGCAGCATATGCAATTACCACACTACATACAATAGTGGAGACAGCACGCATACAGCAGAAA
Organism: Lissotriton vulgaris; assembly: GCF_964263255.1. Classification (NCBI taxonomy): domain Eukaryota; kingdom Metazoa; phylum Chordata; class Amphibia; order Caudata; family Salamandridae; genus Lissotriton; species Lissotriton vulgaris. The sequence continues at coordinate 51,525 of NW_028250977.1, forward strand.
TCAGCCCAGGGAGCGGAACTGATAGCATTGACACAAGCATGTGAGCTTAGTGCAGGGTTATGCGTGAATGTTTACACAGACACACAAGAAAGTAACAGATAAAGTGGGAGAAGCAAATGCTTTTGTAGATCGAGTAGCAAGAGAAACTGCGATGCAGCCTGACTCCACTTCAATGCACGTCGTGAAGTCACAAGCTGAGCGATAGCACGATGCTAGGAAGGAGGTACTAGAGATACAGAGGACCGCTTCTGATAAAGAACGGGAGCAATGGTCTAAAGATGGAGAGTTGGATGATGAAGGTTGTTGGAGAAATAAGCAGATGGATAAGTGGAAGTTACCCATAGCTTTTGTACAACCTATGGTTCAGATGGCTCATGGGCTAGCACATGTTGGAGCTTCAGCAAATGTGAAATTGCTTACGCAAGTTTTGGAGCATCCAGAGATTGCTAGCACGGCTAGGAGAGTAGTACAGACCTGCATGATTTGTCTTAAGTACAATCCAGGAAAAGGGACACGAACTCCAGCAGGAGGATTTGCAACACCTACTGCACTTTTTGAAGTTTTGCAAATTGAATATATTCATCTTGAACGCTGCAATAATCTGAAATATGTCTTCGTTGTGGTTTGTGCATTCAGCAAATTGATTGAAGCATACCCTACGAAAGACAACACTGCAATTACTACGGCAAAGGTGCTATTGAAAGAATTCTTCCCTTGATATGGTGTTTGTAGATTGTTGTGGAGTGACAACGGGCCTCATTTTATTGCAAACGTCAAATATGTCCTGAAAGGATTGGGAATAAAACAGAAAATCCATACAGTGTTCCACCCACAGTCAGCAGGTTTGGTGGAAAAGTATAATGGTACTTTGAAGCTTAAAATAGCAAAGATACAAGCTTCTACTTCTCTGACTTGGCCAGATGCTTTGCCTTTGGCATTATTGTCTATTAGATCAGTACCACACTCTCGAACAGGTCTTACTCCTTATGAGATTGTATTTGGGCGTCCAATGAATATATGGGGAGTGCCCAAGCCAAGCTCAGTGTATGATGTACCTTGTGTTTTAATGAATGACTATTTGGCACACTTAACTGACAGTCTGGTTTCTATTCATCAACAGGTTCGAGAAGCACTCCCTGAACGGTCCACAGGTGAAGGCCATAATCTCCGACCCGGAGATTTCGTCCTAATAAAATCATTCGAGAGGTCGAGCACTCTAGAGCCAAGGTGTTGTGGTCCCGATCAGGTTCTGCTGGTGACGAGAACAGCCGTCCGAGTCACCAACCGGAAGAATTGGATCCATTCCGTACACTGTCTGAAGGTGCAACCGGGATTGGTGGAGCCTGCTGTATTGACCGATCATCGAGAATCCTGACTGTGGAGAGAGGCCGTGTTGTGGTACCTGATGAATCTGAGGAGTTCTTCCCGGACCCGACAGTACCTGGAGCAAGGAGATACAATCTACGACCTAGGAAGAAACCTGCAGTTGTGTGATAAGTTGTCAGAAGAGCCCCTAGGTTAGTGAAACGGAGAGCCGATGAGGCAAGGGGGGATCAGCCCTGCATTAGTGTAGTGACACCCGTCTTGGCCCGCTGGTGAAGAAAACAACGGCTGCCTAGGGGGAAGAGTTCTGACAACATTTTTAGTTTCAGGAAGATATTGCTTGTACATTTGTTCGAATGGAGAAGAAGAAAGTTTTCTGTGCTGTAGGGTTCCTTGTTGCTGTAGCAGTTGTTGCTACAATCACGTGGTTTGTTGATGATGCAATTCCTGCCCGTGAGTTGTATGTTGTTTCCACTCCAGTGCCAGATGAGCATTTCTTCTACACGTTTCCATATCAAGAGTTGAAGCACCGACAGTCATATTTTAATAACACTTTCATCCAGATGCTGCACCATACCCATCTTGCTACTAATGCCACAAACTGTTCGGATATGTGGTATGATGCCAGCACACCAGAAGAAGGGGGGAACACTGTTCATACCTCTCCCTTTCTCTCATAATGGCTCTTGTCAAGCATGGTACACTTTGCTTTTGCCACGAGGGAGCCTACAGTAGGCAGATTACTTTTCAGACTGAATAAAGAATGCCATCAGGACAAAGAAGGCTATCCACAAGCCAACAGAACTATATGGGAGTGGGAAAAGTATCGACCGGACAATGATTCAACGCCCTACATTTTCACAAACACTAGAGACATTGTTGGAAATGAGAAATTTGTGATTTCAGTGGCCCAAGCACAAGCAGATTTATGTGTTCAAAGTGTAGGTTATATCCCTGTAGGTGTTAGAGACTGTATTATTGTACTGAATATCGATGGTTTAAACAACAGCACATTTTTGGCCTCTCACAAAACCTATCTCGTATGTGGTAATGGAGGTTATTACCGATTATTAGCCGGATGGTATGGAGTGTGTTATGTAGCATTTTTACTGCCGTCTGTGTTCCTAGCACCTGCATCATATCATAAAGACTTGAAATTACTGAAAAATGTAACTGTGAACAGATATAAGCAAACTCTGTCTATTGATGATGTAGACCAAACCGACACTAGTTTGCAACAATATATAGATTTCAATTTAGATTTATTTTTCTTCGTTGGAGCTGCATTGAATAGTAGAAAGATACGGCGATTAACTAGAGTTGTAGAAGCTGTAACGAATCAAACTGCTGCAGCCCTTGGAAATCTCACTGAAGAACTGCAAATTACTAGAATGGTTGCTTTGCAAAACCGTATGGTGTCAGATGTTATGCTAGCAGATAGAGGTGGTGCTTGTAGAATTATCGGAAGTAGCTGCTGTGTATTTATTCCTGATCATACTCCTTCTGTATACAAAGCAATCAATAAATTACATAAGATTGTTGCTGATATACACGTTGAAAATGGAACTTGGACCTTTTCAAGTTAGTTTTGGACTCTGATCTCTACATGGGGCTGGAAAGTTCTTACTGGCCTTTGTATAATTGTCGCAAATATTTTCACATGTTGTATATGTATCCAATGTAGTCCAATGATATGTTCCCCATGTGTTTCATTCTGTGTACCTAATAAAAGAGCTGTTGCTGAGGCTGTCCACCAGAAAAGCATGACTAGAGAGATAGCTGAAATGATAAGCATCGATATTAACAATGAGTATTTAGATTATCCTAGGAAACCGAATGTCTTCAGCTAATGCAGAAAGGGTCGTCTGTTGTAAATAAAATAGCGATAATGTTGAGCATTAGCTAAAGACATGATATTGTAGCATATGAATTACGTTTTCCCGTTCTATATCGAGTGTTGTTCGGACTCCATCTTGTTTTTATGTCTGCCATTTTGTATGCTACATATTGCCATGTGCCCGCCATGAGACAAGTCCTACCTCTTCGCTAGTCGCCCTTGAGATCTGCCCAGCAACAGTCTATAATTAGCCCTTTGTGTGTCTAGCGCATGCTCAGTAAGAGTCACATCTGTCTTTGATTAGCGTAGATAGGAATATGCCTTTTCGCGGGTCTCAAGAACCGTTAACTCCACCCATGTATTGATCATGTTCAGAAATATCCATATATGGTCATAAATCATGCTCTGAGTTGTACCCGCCTACTTATGAACCCCTTCATTGTGTATAAAAGGGGCCATGTGCTTGAGTTAAGTGTGCTACTCTGTACAATGCTGTAGAGTGCTGTGTAGGTTGTAGTACCACCTTTAAAGGTTTATTAAACTGTATTTTTGTATTTACAGTTTCCGTGCCAATTTCTTCCTATAGTCTAAGGACTTCGTGCACAGAAGGGCGAACCCTTTGCACTAACTGGCCTTGCTGAGGCCTGTACTTATCAGGTCTACCAAGCACAAAAATAGCTGCCAACACTTCCTGGTTTGGAGTGTTCACAGCCAATGAGAAATCAGCTCGTACTTGGAAAGGTACTCGTACGGTACTCGTACCCCATGATTTTTGTAAAAAAAAAAATTGTGGGGTAGGCCTTGGGGGTACTTGTGGGACCCCCTGAGCAGGCCTAGGGGGTCTGGGGGTTTTTACCCTGCCCCCTTTTTGCGTTCTACACGTTTGATTTTCTGTTTTCTTGTGCCTCAGTCTACCGAGGCACAAGATGGCTGCCAACACTTTCTGGTTTGGAGTGTTGACAGACAGTTGACAGCCAATTAGCATTTAGCTCGTGCTCGGGAAGGTACAGAGTACAGTAAGCTTACAGTAAGCTTACCGTATGCACCCCCAAATATACTTATGCCTTTACTTTTGATTTTCTCAGGAACTACTGAACAGATTTACACCATTTAACAAAAAGGGCCATCTGCGATCAGAACCCTACCTTTTTGCCAAGTTTAGTGTAATTACGTTCAGCCTTACGGGCTGTAGCCCCGGCTAAAGGTCCTTTGGAAAATTGCATGGGGAAAACACATTTTGGGACCCCCCTTTTTTCTCGCCCCCCGCTTTACGAATCACCCCAAACTTTCAAGGAAGGAGCGGAGCGGAGCTGGCCATCTTCTTGGAGAAATTTGTGAAGATTCGTTCACCAGCGCCAAAGTTATTCCAAATAGAATGTTGCGGATTTCCTATGGAAACTAGGTTTTCACTATAACTACCTACTGGCGACCGCCAGTAGGAAATATATATATGTATATGTCTTTGTTATTTTTAACATTGGTGCTGGGATTTTAACCCTATTAAAACATTTTTTGCTCCCTAAACCAATTTTATTCACTCTTTTCCTTGGTTTTCCCTTGCACTGCACGGTTTTTTACCCCATTGGCTACATCACCAACACTCTAATACCAACATACACTGACTAACAGGAAGGCCTTTCTCTTTCTGCTAGAGAACAAGATCATGTACAGTGTTGGTCCTCGGAGCCCCAAATGATGAAGGGCGGTTCCGAGTGGTGACTGATGGGTGCCAGAGACCAGACACCAACTTGACCTGGCTTTTTCACTTTCTTTTCAGTCATATGGCCAGAGGTAGCATTTCACTTTCACCCTCTCTGTCCCGAATAGTTGCCTGTTGAACTCTTGACCCTCTGATACTTTTCTGTGATATATGTCTTTGTATCAACAACACTCCAGTACGCTCTCAGTAAATGTCACCCAGCCAGCTTAAATTCCAAGGGTGTTTATTCCATAAAACAACATGTTTCGGCTTGCGAGAAGCCTTGTTCACGTTCAAACGTGAACAAGGCTTCTCGCAAGCCGAAACATGTTGTTTTATGAAATAAACACCCTTGGAATTTAAGCTGGCTGGGTGACATTTACTGAGAGCGTACTGGAGTGTTGTTGATACAAGGAGTAAATTACCGGCGTGTTCCGCCTGTTGTGTACGCCAATTCCCTTGGGGTAGCAGGAAGTCGGAAGGAGCGCTTTTTTGGAACCTATATATATCAAAAACCAAAGTCAATTGTACACGCTCTCAGGGCAAAAGAAAGGTAGTCACCAAGATCAGGAAGTGCTGTTTATTCACAATGCGTTTCGCCACAGAATGGCTTGATCACGTGAGAAAAGCTTGTAGTTCATTGGTTTAAATGTCATGATCACAGTCATCAACATAAACAAAAGACGCGAGAACTTGATAAATTTAAATTTAAATGGGTAATCACGAATAGACGCGAATCATTGCTCATTATCCCACAATATTAAATAATATTAAATGCATGAGGTATAATCAATCAAATGTACACATGTCTGCAATTTTATGAGAAAACAGAAAATTGTATCGCATTTTCATCTGGTTTGGTATAATGTAAAACTGGCCTCACATGCCTCTTACTCCAAATAACCAATGGAATAAAATGAAATTAATGCAAAATGCATATACAGTGTAGAAAAGATAGTCCAATGATTATCATGCGGTACGTGGCCACAAGCGAAGTCTCATTCCAGGGATATGTCGGGACTCCGCCCTTAAATAACGTGTGCCCACAAGTGTTGGCAAAAATTATACGGTTGGGCGGGCCAAAAGGAGAAAAGAGTATCTATGTGAGGTCATTACCACACAGTGCCCTGTGTTATGCTCATGGTACCCAGGGTCGATAGAGCTCACAAGTTTCAAGGTTATCAACAACTAGGATGTTCCTCACAGACCTGGCTGGGTCACGGAGTGCATCGTATTAATGGCAAGTGCCAGAATTAATTCACTTAGAATGTTAAATGCTATGCGTTTACCCCCCACAATCAGCCTCGAGTTTCACAAGCGTTCCAGTGCCCATGTGAACAGGAAACAGAGAAGGGGAGAGATCCCGTGTCAGTGAGGTGTAGGTGAAATGGGCCCCTTCTCTTGTCCCTGAAACAGATATCAACATATATAGTTAAAAATGTATCATCATACACTTGTATATACACATATTCTAGCACAAAATTATAAATCTTAAATATTCTAAGAAAATAAGGAAGGTAAACAGAAGATGCAATTAATGATGGCACTCAAGAGCAAAGTTAAATAAGCGATAATCAATGACAATCGTCAGTCATTGGTTATAAGTTTCAGTTACTTAGTTTTTCAAATGGACTGATAGCTCCTCATCCAGATTCAATCCCCCTGGGGCCTTGGTTTGGAAGTCGATGATAAGTTTGGACTCTCTCGGTCGTAATTTAAGAACTCTGTTGCCCCCCCTCGGATTTCTAGTGATTTGTTTAAGGATGATGAAGCTTAAGTCTTTAACATTAGAATAATGCATTTCTCTAAAATGCCGGGCCACAGGGTATTTCGGGTCAAAGTTGGTGATCGCTCTGGTGTGCTCTAGTATTAGGTAATAAATACAAGACAGGAAGAACAGAATAATCACATTTAAGATAATTAAATTCTTATATATATATCTTATATATATATTTTTATTAACACTCTTGGAACCTCAGATTTTTGTGGAGTCTATCTTACTGAGAGCGCACGTTATTGACATTGTTCATTTCAAGGATTTAATTTCCAACACGCTACGCCTGTGTGTGCGCCACTTCATGTGGGTCCCCAGCAGTAGGAAGGAGCATCTTTTTGCAAAGTATATATATATATATTACCTACAGGCGGTCGCCAGTAGGTATATATAGTTAGGATTTTTTTCCTATGGGATTTCAGAAAATTCTATGTCGAATAATTTTGGCGTTTGTGGACGGAATTGGCTGACATTTTCAGGAAAATTGAACATTTTGTTTCTGAGCAGCCCATGAAAATTTGGGGGGGGTTTTCGTCAAGGGGGGCCGAGAAAAAAGGGGGTCCCAAAACGCGTTTTTCCCATGCATTTTTCCATAGGGCGGTTGGACTCACTTTTAGCTCGAATGGCTGAATGGATTTCCACGAAACTTGGCAAAATTGTAGATATTGTTTGCCTGACGTGCCTTTGCTATGTCTCAATATATGTGCTCCAGTGGATTTTGATAAATTAACGTTCAAAAAAATATATATATCTGTAACAGCGCTCCGGTTAGCGCCCCGGTTCGCGTACCTGACGCGTAACGGAACTTCGCGAAGTGAAGCTGATTGGCTCTCCGGTGTCTGTCAACATTCTAAACAGTCCGGAACGGCCGCCATCTTGTCTCTCGGTAGGATCGAGAGACAAGAGGTGGAAAAAAACGAAGGGGGAAATTAATGAAAGGGGGCAAGGTAGACCCCTCCTGACCCCCTAGGAACGATGTGGGGGCTATTAAAGGGTCCCGTGGGGCAAAAAATAAAAATAATTCAAATTTTCGCGCGGTAAGCACCCGGTTCGCGTACCGGGTAGCGTTCCGGATCGCGTATCAAGGGGAAAACTAAGGGAAACAGTAAAATAATATATTTAGAGTGCTTTGAGGTAGGGTAGCTCTGAATAGAGCTGTTGTGTTGTGTGGGTGATGTAAGTACCAACATGTAGGTACCAATCAAGAGTCTAAAATTCAATGTACACCGTCTCCTCTGTAGATATCTTGTATGTTCTAATATGGGTTATTTAAATGTAAATGTGTGGAAAAGCACTTCATGCTTTAAAGCAATTGTATTTTTGACCTGATTGTTCTTTCCTCTTAGTCCTCCTCTTTGTTTTTTTTTCCCCACACTCTTCTTCAGCATGATAGTTGATAAATTTGTTCCCTCATCTCCCTTCCCTCTCCCTCAGTCTCTTCCCTCCCTCACTTTGCTTACTGTCTTTACACTGCTTCCCTTAGTTTTTCCCTCACTTTTCCTGTATCGTTACTTCTTTTCTTTCACCCTCACTCTCCTCCCCTCAATCTCTCTCACCGCTCTCTTCTTACTCTGATACCTCACTCTCCCTTAGCAGTTCTTGTCTGTCCCTCACTCCCTTTCCCTCACTTGTCTTCTTTCACTCCTTCACTCACTCACTTTCCTTTATTCTCCTACTGCATGAATTACAAATGAAAAAAAAATAATGTGTCAAACTATGTTAAATTTCTTAATATAAATTTATTCCGTAGAATTCTCATTATTTAGAAGAACTTCCAACAAGTCTTTATCAGGGATTTCCTCTTGAATTATTTCCCCAGGATTGTTTTTATTGGAAATTCTTTCTAATAGTTCAACTGTTTCTAAACATTTTAGGTATTCCTCATCAAGAGATTGATCCCAAAAAAACGTGTCTTCTTCCTCATTCAGTAGTTCTTCAATATTTTGGGTCTCATTTTCTGTGTTAATCATAATTTCCATGTAAGTTGTTGATTTTTCCACAGTATTCGCAACAGCTTCCTCAGATTGTGCCATTTTAATTTTTGTATTTCTTGCTGTAAATTGCAGGAAAAAAAATCACTTTCATTTAATTTTCATGTCTAACTCAAACCATGACTACAACAGAGAAGCCTAACTCAATCCATAACTATAACTGAGGGACAGTAAATAACTAACAGAAAACGTTTTTATAAAATTAACTTTAGGTGCACAACATATTTCCCCATAGAAACTATTAACTTACCTTTACAAAAGTGACTAAGGTTTTCAAGGAAATGCTCCTTATATGTGCCTCAGGGAGTTCCAGTCAAAATGGCTGTCATTCCCTCTTATTTTTCATATATATTCATGTACCAAACCAATCAAATGACAGCACATAAAAATACAACTTGAAAGTTATGTTATCATTGGTTGAAAATGTCAACTCTTTCCAATGTGTTTTTGTCATGTAATTTACCTCAGGATATTTAGACAGGGCTAGAGCCTGAATGGCTCGATGCAATTCCTTCAAATTTGGGAAAATGGTAGGGACTGGTATGCAGTAGGAACTATTTAAAATTTTGTGATAGTGTCTGCAGTGCTTTCTTTGTAAATTAATTTCCCACCTTTTTATTTTTTACTGCGTTGGTTGTTGCGCGCCCCGGTTCGCGGACCGGGAAACTAACCGGCAGCGTAACGGGAGTCCGCCATCTTGTGTTTCTGATAAATTTAGACACAAGATGGAGGATAAAGAATGTTGGGATAGGGTATAAGGGGGCACGGGAGACGTATCCTGACCCCCTAGGTTTTCTAAGAGTGGCTGAGGAGGCTCATATATGTCGAAAAAAAAACAAAAAATTGAATTTTTCGCGCAGTTAGCTGCCGGTACGTGAACCGGGTAGCGAACCGGGAAGCAAACATAAGTGAAAATTAGTGAAAAAAGGTGCATTCGAAATTTTTAAAGAGTAATCATAGTTAAGGTAGCTCTGAAAAGAGCTTTTGGGTTCTGTGTAAGTTCTAGGTACTTATAATTAGGTACCAATACACAGTCTTAAATTTTGTATGAAAACTCTGTTTCCCTCATCTGAGAAGTGTACACCATCTCCTCTGTAGATCTCTTACATGTAGTAACGCAAGTTATTGTTGTAGATGAAGCACATTCCATGGTCTCTCATGTAAGCTGAAACAGACTTATTTACATGCTTCCTCGCTTTCTCAATTTGTGGACAAAATTGATTGGACCACCTCCATTTCTGTCTTTGGCATATATTTGAATACACCAAGGCAGTTTGAGGAAAAAGTGCCATCAATTGCTCAAAGGTGTCCTTTAAAAGCATTTCCAGACCTACCCCTGTCAAAGTGCCTAGGTCATATGGCCGGGATGCCTGTCAACCCCTCTCAACACAATCCCCAAGGATGGGAAGACGGACGCAGTTCTGAATCTTTGGAACAAAATTAAAACATTAAAATAACAGTTTCATATCATGTGCAATTTTCATTTATTACATTATGATGAAGACACGTTGATTGGCTAACCTTAACAAATCTCTAGTACAAAGGTTTTCCTAGCCGAGTCTAACATCCTGCCAATGCATACTTTTCTAAATTAAAATTGTACATCCTAGCATTACGGGCCAACGGCAAGGTCGCAACCGGTGTCAGATCCCAACTACCAGAACTCCCCCCTCACGGTGTGAGAGGTGGGCGCACAGAGGACTGTACCTCTGTGCCAACTCCAATTTCCCTTGTCTTCGCGGGGGCCCTCTATTTAACTCAACGCCATCTTAATGGTCGTCTGAGGACTCGTGTGAGGTGTCTAGAAGGTAGCGTGGACCCCCCTCCCACCCCACACTTCTTCTCATATCCGCCGTCGCCGATATCCTGGCCCCGGGAAATTCATTGGAGGGGCATCGAGCCACCTCCTCCCCTGGAAGGGGCCTATGACCACCTTCCCTTAGGCGACCCCATTCTTAGTGGGCGCTGCCTCCGGGTTTGAGGGGCCAATGGCCGCCTCCCCCAGGCGCTCCCATCCATAATGGGTGGCGCCCCCCCTCTAGGGATCTTGAAATTACTGCTCACCGATCATGACCTTACCGCCCGACCAAAATAAATACGACGTTTGTTTACCTACTAAGAAAGAAAAATCAACTTCTAACTGCAATCCTTTATTACTCATACATTCGACACTTCCTTCCACTAGGCTGTTATACTCCGCTCTACCAAGGAAGAAAAAATTGTTACGAACAAATCACTTATTGCAGTACCAACATCGACATTTTTATTAACGACTAAACTAGGAGAAAAGAGATGCTTATAAAGCACAACATTTTATTGCCGTACTAACTTTGCCATAAGGGGCTGGTGGGTGGGTCTCAAAAAATTGCTCTTTGTTCCGTCGTGGGCTCACGTGCAACGAGGGGTGCAGCTTCCTAGCACAGGAACAAGAGGATGCTTCTTCGGATTGCTGCTCCTTTTATTCCTTTTCGGGAGGGCATGTACCCTCCTCCGGTACGCCTACGGGGCGTGGCCAACGGTGTAGGTGTCTAGGACAACCCCTCTTGGGCGGGAAAAGGCGCGCCCCGGCTACGCCGCTTCGGGCATACCAGCCGTGACACGCCCCCCCCGCACAAAATGGTTTCCCGGGAGGATCTGGGCCCCCGACCATACGTTCGGGGGGACCGAGTGGTCGCCCCTTTCCATATGGTCGGGATGCCTGTCATCCCCTCCCAACACAATCCCCAAGGATGGGAAGACGGACGCAGTTCTGAACTTTTGGAAGGCGGGAGGGAGTTACCCTCCCGGCCGTATTTATTAAAATATGAAACAAAATTAAAACATTAAAATAACAGTTTCATATCATGTACAATTTTCATTTATTACATTATGATGAAGACACGTTGATTGGCTAACCTTAACAAATCTCTAGTACAAAGGTTTTCCTAGCCGAGTCTAACATCCTGCCAATGCATACTTTTCTAAATTAAAATTGTACATCCTAGCATTACGGGGCCAACGGCAAGGTCGCAACCGGTGTCAGATCCCAACTACCAGAACTCCCCCCTCACGGTGTGAGGGGCGGGCGCACAGAGGACTGTACCTCTGTGCCAACTCCAATTTCCCTTGTCTTCGCGGGGGCCCTCTATTTAACTCGACGCCATCTTAATGGTCGTCCGAGGACTCGTGTGAGGTGTCTAGAAGGTAGCGTGGACCCCCCTCCCACCCCACACTGCTTCTCATATTCGCCGTCGCGGATATCCTGGCCCCGGGAAATTCATAGGAGGGGCATCGAGCCACCTCCTCCCCTGGAAGGGGCCTATGACCACCTTCCCTTAGGAGACCCCATACTTAGTGGGTGCCGCCTCCCCGTTTGAGGGGCCAATGGCCGCCTCCCCCGGGCGCTCCCATCCATAATGGGTGGCGCCCCCCCTCTAGGGATCTTGAAATTACTGCTCACCGATCATGACCTTACCGCCACAGGCCGGATAGTTGACCGGCTATCCGGCCCCCCCACAGACTCCTACTAAAAGGTCATGCTTTTACAAACCGCTTAACCAGGCTACGAAGTGTCCTATGAGTAAGATATTCCCCTCCCGGGACAAATGGACCCCATCCTCGAGATACATGTGATCCCCCCCGAATACATCCATGCGGAATACAGTGCAACTGCGCCGAGCGAAACAACCTACCAAGTTTGTTATTGACCTTCTTCACCGAATGGTTCAGTGCTGACACAGAGAGGCCCCCCCGCCACACCTTCCTGGGAATCATGTGGGACCATGCTATCGTGCACCCAGGGATCCTTCTCGCCAGCCAGCTAACAGTAGATAGGACTCGCTCGAGTAGTACTCGCCGACCGAGTGTCACTAAGTCATTGCCTCCCAGATGAACTATGATTACAGACGGCGGTGACCTTGTCCGCCCTAACAGTTCCTCAATAAAACATTGAAACCGGTCAATACAGAGCCCGCCCCTTCCGTGGAAGGTCACCCTGTACCCGTATTCCCCAGCTGCGTGAATCACATCACCTGCTTTGAATACGTCCCCGGCCCGCCTCACGTATGAGTGGCCCACGACCCACACCACTCTTTCCTCAGCCGGTGATCTCTGACCGCTGGTCCCCAGGTGCTGGGTCGACTGCACAGTCCGCCCCGCATCGTATGCTCGCGAAACTGTAAACCAAACAGAAAACAAGAAGCGTGAGTGCATGACATTGGCTTCACAACATGTGCAACCGCACATACCTTTTATAACAGTTTGAGGACCATCGTCCCAGTTGTTTCATCTTCTCAACACTCTGACCCCTGGCTGTAGCCTCTGTAGCAGCCCCTATTCTAAAGGAATGGGTCCCGAAATCGCCCGGGTCCAAGCCCGCTGCTGCGATTGCCATCGTTAGCACCCGCTGAAACTGGAACCTTGTCAGTGGGGTGGCGTCAATGTGTCTCAGCAAGCTTCCCCCCCATGCATCCGCCCTTCGTGCCAAATATTCCTCAACGCACTTCACTGGGCACATGGGGGACCCTCGCATGCGCTGGACGATAATACTGTCTCCCATAGCACCCTGGTCGGTCTCGGACCTGGTTATTGTGATCACCATTGAATCACCCTTGATCAGAATGTGATCTCGACCCAGGCCTCCCTCTACATCTTTCTTATTTCTTGCTACCAGCTCGCTCACCTGCATAGCCCCATGGAACGCTAATGCGAAAGCGGCCCGGAACAGCACTGCCTCGAACTGGGAGGAACATGTCGTGGGGAGTATCGACATCAGCAGGGACAACCTCTCTAACCCAATCGGGCGCCTTTCGTCTACTCTACGACCCTCAAGGCGTTGCCAACCACGAAGGGCCTTCTTTACCAAAAAAGACGATGTGGGGTCCTCGATGCCATGCTCCTGCACCATGAATGAAATGGCGGCCCTGTGTCTATTGGCCGTTGCCGCTGATCGGCCTGCACTGTGTAGTGCTACAAGAAACTTCAGGACATACTCCTCCTGACCCCAATTGACCCCCCCTGCCGGACCCAAAAATGCACAATAGGAACGAAACGCTCCTTCGTATGCCTTCCATGTCCTGGGGGTTAGGCTTGCTGCCACGAGGTCTTGTAATCCGGGGCACCGAGTAACCAGAGTGCTTCGGGAAATGGGGCCGCCGCTAGGTCCGCGGAAGGTAGATAACCCCTGAAAGCCTGCATGTGTGAACGAGAGAGTGCATCAGCCGCCTGGTTCAGTACCCCTGGCAAATGCTTCGCCCTAAATTGTACGTTCAGTCTCATGCAAATTAGTACAATTTCCTTCAGTAATCTCAATATCCACTTGCAGCGCGCTGCCTGACTATTTATACATTCAACAACAGTCATATTGTCGGACCAAAACACCACAGAGCGATCTCTGAACTCATCCGGCCATGCCATCAGAGCCACTAAAATGGGGAACAACTCGAGAAACCCGATGTTACCTGTGAGACCGCTGGTGTGCCACCTCGTCGGCCATGTTTGCGCCGACCAGCGATTACCAAAGATGGTGCCAAAACCCACGCTCCCCGCCGAGTCGGTCCACAAACCCAGCTCGTCCGAGGACGCTGGTGGTTTGCTCCACACCACTCGACTGTTGAAATCCGCCAGGAACGCCAACCATATGCGCATGTCCTGGCGAACTTCTGCAGACAGTCTCGTGCGATGGTGTCCTTCCTTGAGACCGACCATGGTTTGCGCAATAGAGCGGGAAAAGGGGCGGGCCATTGGTATCACTTGGAGGGCAAAGTTAAGCTGGCCCACCGCTTGTTGTAGCTGATGAAGCGTGACTTTTTCTTTGCTGATGCACAATTCCAAGGAAGCCCTGAACTTTGCTACCTTCCCCACCGGCAGACGGAAACATCCCTCCACAGAATCGAGCTCAATGCCTAGAAACTCGAGTGAAGTCGATGGTCCAACCATCTTACCTGGTGCCAATGGCACCCCGAATTGCTCCATGAGAGTGCAAAATTCTCGTAACGCCTGTGCACACTGAGTGTCGCCGGCTGCCCCCAAGAACAAGAAATCGTGTAGGCAATGCATAACCTGGGTATGGCCAGTGGCCCTGGTAAACGCCCATTGCAGAAAAGAACTGAACATTTCAAAATAAGCACAAGAAATGGAGCAACCCATTGGCATACATCTATCCATGTAGTAACGTCCTTGAAAAACAAAGCCTAACAGACGCTGATCCTGTGGGTGTACCGGGAGCAACCGGAACGCTGACTCGATATCTGACTTCGCCATCAGTGCTCCGGGCCCCAGGCGATTCAACATGGCAAGGGCATCATCGAAGGATGCGTACCGCACCGAACAAACTCCCGGGTCAATCGCATCGTTCACCGAAAGACGCCTAGGAGCTGACAAGTTGTGGATCAACCTAAAGTCACCCGGGTCCCTCTTGGGGACTACTCCCAACGGAGAACAGATGAAATTAGTGACTGGCGGGTGCCTATATGGCCCAGCGACTCGGCCAAGGGCAACCTCTTTTGCAATCGTTCTTTCCACCACTGCTGGATTATGCTGTGCTGACAGTTGGTTTCTACACAATGATTCCCCCCGAAAATCCCCCGCCGGGATACGGAAACCGTACGAGAAGCCGTTCCGCAACACCCCAGCGGAGACATGATCAGGGTATTCATTTAGCCAGGGGATCATTGCCATGATATCTACAGGGGTTGGTAACGGAACTCCTTGGTCCACCTCAGACCTGTTTGGCCCCTCCTCTACCCCCCGTATCACCATTCTTGGCTCTGCACGCACTCTCGGGGTGAGAAGAATTTCCGCAACTTGCACACTCATGTCTGAACTTACACATCTCTTGTTGCCTAGTGCACTTGCCCCTGTTAAAATTCCAACAGACCCCTTTTCTACCCCCGTTCCCACCACTCTTAGGCTGGTGGTCACCTGCGGGGCCCGCTCGAAAGGGCGCCGCCGGCCGGTGGCGGGACGGCCCCGACCCATTCCCGCCAAGCGAGGACGACTTCGTCGCGCCCGGCAGGAGCTGCTTCTGCCAAGAGATGGAGTCGAGACAATCCCACGTCAGAGATGAATCGTGCTCCTTGGCTTTGCGAAACTTCATATCATAGCCCATCCATTCATCTCCCTCATAAGATTCATAAAAATCCATTATACGTGCCTGATAACAGGCCAATTCAGTCAAAACCTCGGGCTGACGTTCCCCAATAATTGCCGTAAACATTGCAAAGGCCTTGGCCCAATTTGAGATCGTTTAGTCAACCCTGAATCCCGCCATTTTTGCTCGCCACACACTCGGATGCCACAAATCCTTCTGAGTCTTAACATACTCCATCTCGTGATGGTCGGTCAGGAGAGAAAACATATTCACATATTTATCAGCCCAAATCATCTCTTTTGTGGCCAGTGGTATATGTTGGACCACCTTTTCCCTTCTTGAGGGCAAAGACCCCTCCCTTGCCATTGGCAATGCCTGCTTACCCGGCTTCATTGCAGGTCCCGCTGCTTTGTCGACACCGGCTGCTGGTCCTTCCGAGGTCACCTGTGGGGGGACAAGAGGGAGATTCACCTTCGCGGCATCTCGTGACTGCCGCAACTGCTGCATTAGTTGTTTGGCCTCTTCGGCCGTGTCTCCTGGTGCCATAGCACCCCCTGTGCTCCTGCCGAGCCATGCGGCTAACTGGGCGGCTAACTCTGGAGGCATATCCTCCTCGCTGGCGGGCGTAACAACGACCGGAATCGGTTGGCCCGCATCCGGGATCGGTACCGGGGCCTCAACTGGAATGACCGGGCTTGCGGGGGGTAACTCGGGAATCGGGACCTCCCCCCTGCTGCCCTATCCCTGATCCTTTTACCTCTCCCAGCGGGGACGACTCCGGGCAACGCCGGTCCTATGACCTTCTTCGGTCTGCCCGTATTGTTCATTGCTGCCATCTGCTTCTTCATACTCGCCATATCTTTCCTCAGCATGCGAAGCATCTGGTCAGTCCCTGGCTTCTTTCCGGCCTTCCTGCCAGGCATTGTTGTCGGATGTTCGACCCTTGTCGCTCAACACGGTCCTGGATCCGAAGGCTCGAAGTCACTGGAAGAGAAACACAAAAATTAAAAGTTCTCAAAAAATTGCTCTTTGTTCCGTCGAGGGCTCACGTGCAACGAGGGGTGCAGCTTCCTAGCACAGGAACAAGAGGATGCTTCTTCGGATTGCTGCTCCTTTTATTCCTCTTTGGGAGGGTGTGTACCCTCCTCCGGTACGCCTACGGGGCGTGGCCAACAGTGTAGGTGTCTAGGACAACCCCTCTTGGGCGGGAAAAGGCGCGCCCCGGCTACGCCGCTTCGGGCATACCAGCCGTGACACGCCCCCCCGCACAAAATGGTTTCCTGGGAGGATCCTGGCCCCCGACCATACGTTCGGGGGGACCGAGTGGTCACCCCTTTCCATTTCCTCCACAGTGCACTATTAAGAGGTCAGGGTTTAACAAATGCAAAAAGGTTTTCACCAATGGTATCAATTGGTGACATCTCAATCCTCTCTGCCCAATCCATTTGATTTCCACATTTTGTAAATTGAGGTTGTGTAAATTTCTGTTATCAGCATACCTGTGAGCCCAGTGGATGTAGCTATGTCCAAGAATCCAGACAGAAAACATGGTGAGAGGAGGTTCTGCTGCAGTCAGATGAAGTGTGGGAATGAAATGGCAGTTGAAACAGTAGGAGTTTGTAAAGAAAAAAACTGAGGAGTTTCAGTGCTAATTATTCACTAGCAGTGATTGGTGGATTTCCATTGCTGAAAACAGAAAGTTAGGGTGCATGGATGTGTTCTTTGAAAGATGTAATTTGAATGGTTAAGAAAAAATGATTTTAAGAAACATTGCAGTGGATTAGCAGTTGTACTGAGAGTTCAGAGTTCATTTGAAACATTGTTGTGTGAACTTGTAAACATGAGAGGTCTGTCAGGAGGTAGTTGCTATGGAAAAAAGGCAGAAAGGGCAGAGGGGGGAAGGGTGTTGATTTGAAAAAAGTGAGGGAAGAATTTTGATTGGGTGACATGAGAGATAAGTGTGATGAATTTCAGCATTTCTGTGCCTTTGTTGGTTGCAGCCTCTAGAGTGCATACCCTTTGCTCTGCTAAAGAAAAATTGGTGTGCTTCTGAGACTGTTTTGAAATTCAAAAAGCATTTGCTAAGGAGAGAAAAGATTCATTTAATTTAGATAGAGACTAGTATAGTTTATGGAGAAAATAAGAAAACCAGCTGTGCATTTAAAATGTTGTTTTGTGTCAAGTGTTTTCATGATGTTTTCCAAAAAGATTTTGCTTTTTTGACAAATTATAATTAGAAATAATGTGAAGTATTAGTACTGACAGGGTGTGCTTGTACATAGGAGTTGTGCTGCGTTTTCAAATTATGACCAGAAAATCGTTTTTTTAAAACAAGAAATTCTTTTTACATTTATGAGAAGGACAAAATGGTGTCTGCTTCTTTAAATAAATATTTCACTTCCCACCATGAATATGGGAGAATAATTTGCGTGTTTGTTGGTTTAAAAACTCGTTCCTTGAAGTCATTTAGGTTTCACAATACGTTCTACAAGAGTTTCATAGTCAACATGGGGGCATATTTACAAGGCTTATGAGTCACATTCACGTCATTTTCTCCTGTTAAAAGTGACTTTAAAGGTGGTGCAAGGTCCTTGTAAATACGCCCTCATGAGTGCTTGGCAAATTTAAGTCATTTCCCCCTGGTGCATGTGCCTTGTAAATACGCCCCCATGTGTGCTAGACAATTTTAAGCCACTTCTCCCATGAATCTGGGACACTAATGTGCTTACATGATGTGTTTAAAAATCGTGCTAAGGTGAGAAAAGATTCCTTTAATTTAGAAAGAGACTAGTATGCTTTTTGGAGAAAATAAGGAAGCCAGCTGTACATTTAAAATGTTGTTTTGTGTCAAGTGTTTGCATTATGTTTTACAAAAATGATTTTGCTTCTTTTACAAATTGTAATTGGAGATAATGTGAAGTATTAGTACTGACAAGGTGTGCTTGTACATAGGAGCTGTGCTGTGTTTTCAAATTATGACCAGAAAATCATTTTTTTAAAAAGAAATGCTTTTACATTTATGAGAAGGACAAAATGGTGTGTGTTTCTTTAAATACATATTTCACTTCCCACCATGAATATGGGAGAATAATTTGCTTGTTTTTCGGTTTAAAAACTCGTTTCTTGAAGTTATTTAGGTTTCACAATATGTTCAGCAAGAGTTACATAGTCAGCATGGGGCATATTTACAAGGCCTATGAGCCACATCCATGCCATTTTCCCCACATTAAAAGTGACTTTAAAGGTGGTGCAAGGTCCTTGTAAATACGCCCTCATGAGTACTTGGCAAATTTAAGTCATTTCCCCGTGGTGCAAGGTCCTTGTAAATACGCCCCCATGTGTGCTAGGCAAATTTAAGTACTGACAGGGTGTACGTGTACAAAGGAGCTGTGCTGTGTTTTCAAATTATGACCTGAAAATGCATTTAAAATGTTGTTTTGTGTCAAGTGTTTGCATTATTTTTTACAAAAAGATTTTTCTCCTTTGACAAACTGTAATTGGAGATAATGTGAAGTATTAGTACTGACAAGGTGTGCTTGTACATAGGAGCTGTGCTGTGTTTTCAAATTATGACCAGAAAATCGTTTTTTTTAAAAAAATAAATGCTTTTTACATTTATGAGAAGGACAAAATGGTGTCTGCTTCTTTAAATAAATATTTCACTTCCCACCATGAATATGGGAGAATAATTTGCTTGTTTGTCGGTTTAAAAACTCGTTTCTTGAAGTCATTTAGGTTTCACAATATGTTCCGCAAGAGTTTCATAGTCAACATGGGGGCATATTTACAAGGCTTATGAGCCACATTCACGTCATTTTCCCCACTTTAAAAGTGACTTTAAAGGTGGTGCAAGGTCCTTGTACATACGCCCCCATGTGTGCTTGGCAAATTTAAGTACTGACAGGGTGTACTTGTACATAGGAGCTGTGCTGTGTTCTTAAATTATGACATGAAAATGGTTCGAAAAGAAAAGTAATGCTTTTTACATTTATGACAAGGAAAAAATGGTGTCTGCTTCTTTAAATAAATATTTCACTTTTCACCATCAATCTGGGAGAATAATTTGCTTTTTTGTCGGCTAAAAAATCATTACTTTAAGACATTTAGGTTTTACAATATGTACTGCTAGAGTTTCATAGTCACTATGATAATAATGATATACATTTAGGACTGTTTAGGGGGCATGGATATGCTGAGGCTTCTGTAATTGTCAAAGGAGGTGAGTTATGTACATTGCACTGCAGCATACAGTCCTCACCTTCTGCGTACTCTTGGATATGCTAGACTACATCTGCACAATGAGATACCTAAGCTGAGGAAACACAGGTGATGTGATTCTGAAATGAGCAAAAATATTTGCACGTTTTTCAATTACATCACCTGTGTTTCCTAACATTACTAATCACATTGTGCAGATGAGGTTTAGGCCTGTCCAGGGAGACAGAGGAGGTCTGGCCTTTGTTCAAGAGTGCAGTGGACATGACTCACTTCATCTGTAGGCCTGCACATGTATTATCTCCTCTGTACTCTTTAACAAGACTAAATTTAATCTGCAACCCTGAGTAGGTCTCACCTCAAACAAACCTCTGGATAGGCCACACCTAATCGGCATCCTGAACCAATCAATTAAAATGTTAGGGGCAGATTTATGATGGCCGTGCGCCTCTTTTGCGCTGCCGTTGCGTCACTTTTGTGACGCAGCGGCGGCGCAAAAGATGTGCCATGTTGCGACATATTTACAACGTGACGCATCTAGGCAGATGTGTCACGCTGTAAAGCCCTGCGCCACATGAAACATGCGTCAGGTTTCATGTGGCCGTTCTGTCGCAGGGTGGGCGTTCCCTCGCATGAAATCCCTGTAAAACTAATGCAGTGAAATCTACAAGATTTCACTGAGTCAGCTTTATGGCATTGCTGAATCAAATCCTTACGCCTGCTTGAAGCAGGCGTAAGGAGTGACGCACCATGCAATGTATGGTTGGCCCCTGTGCATTGCAGGAGTCATGTCGCGCTTGCGACGTGACTCCTGCAATGCGCCGCTTTTGCGGTACAGATGCGTGATGCATCTATGCCGTTTTTGCCCCATGGTGCTCCCATTGTAAATGTTAAAAGTGACGCATAAGTGGTGCAAGGGCCTTGTAAATACACCCCCATGTGTGCTTGGCCATTTTAAGTCACTTTCCCCTGGTGCAAGGGCCTTGTAAATACGCCCTCATGTGTGCTTGGCAATTTTAAGTCACTTCCTCCTGGTGCATGTGCCTTGTAAATACGCCCCCATGTGTGCTAGACAATTTTAAGTCACTTCTCCCTGGTGCAAGGGCCTTGTAAATACGCCCTCATGTGTGCTTGGCCATTTCAAGTCAATTCCTCCCGGTGCAAGGGCCTTGTATATACGCCGTTATGTGTGCTTGGCAATTTTAAGTCACTTCCCCCTGGTGCAAGGGCCTTGTAAATACGCCCTCATGTCTGCTTGGCAATTTTAAGTCATTTTCCCCTGGTGCAAGGGCCTTGTAAATACGCCCCCATGTGTGTTTGGCAATTTTAAGTCACTTCCCCCTGGTGCAAGGGCCTTGTAAATACGCTCCCATGTGTGCTTGGCAATTTTAATTCAATAACAATAACATCAACAATGTCTGATGTGGAACAATCTCTAGATGTGGAACAATCTCTAGATGAGGAACAATCTCCAGATGAGGAACAATCTCTAGATGTGGAACAATCTCTAGATGAGGAACAATCTCTAGATGTTGAATTAAAATTATATAAAAGTTTCCAAAAACACCCTGTGTGAAGTGTCTTTAATATAACAGTGAAATAGAGTCTCGAAATTAGTTGAGATTAAAATATAACAGAGCACAGGTCATATGTAGAAGCGTTCCATTCCATTGCTACTATTTGAGAGTTTAAAATGTGTCTATGTTGGTAAATTACTGTAGGTAGAATTGACAATTAGTGTGTTAATTGTTTGCCTACTGTTATTGGTTTACTGTTTGGTAATAGTGGTTAATAACAATTTTTTTAAATTTTTTCTACAGATTCAACTCAAGATCTTTTGAAAAATTAAAAAATGCCCTCAAGGCAGAGGAGAAGAAAAGAAGCAAAGCGACTTACTCTACTATAAAAAGATGTCAAGTCACCCAAAAAGCTCCGGGTAAGAAAATGAAATCATTTTTAAAAAGAATTTGCAGATGAAAAAATACCACTACAGAACATGTTTTAGTGCAGAAGAAGAGAGACAATTTAAAGGGAAAGGAAAGGCCCGTCAAAAAAGTTTCTGCTAGAGCAGGAGATAACTGCATGGCAGTAGGAGGGAAAATCAGTTCAGGGACATTCGTAGACGAATGTTCCGCAACAGGATAATTTTCAATTTGTTAAAAAAATTTAAGAAAGGTCAACAGAAAGTGGCATTTTATAAGAAAAAGAAAAATGTAGAGAAAATGATTGATCAGGCTTTTGAAATTAAGGGAAAGTTATTTATTTTGGTAACCAATAGAATTAGGAAACTAAACAAGGCAATTTATGATTTCAAATCAAATAGTAGATGGAAGAGAGTAGTTAATCGTACTAATTGTTGTGAAGTTTTCTCAGGAGAATGGATGCATAGTTCAAGTTGTGAGGCATTTTTCAATGAGGAGAGTTACTTCCAGGACAATGATTTGGTGCATGCAGTTGACACCAGTGGTCGAGCATATGAGGTGAAAGACGGTTGTCCGGTTGAAAAAGAAAAACTTGTGTCTGCAGATGCAGAAGAGGTGTTAAGTGTTGAAGTTTTAGGAAGACGTCCTAAGGGTCCAGTGTACACCTGGAAGTGTAGTAGTTTTTACCGTGTGCGACAGGATTCTATCAATTTGCTTTGTGATTTTGTTCGTACATTTAATAAGAAAAGTTTAAAACAGAAAATGAAGTTGTTGCAAGAATTAGATCCTTGCAGAGTGAGAGAAGTGACATGTTTGCATGGTCATTCACTGGCTTGTCTTTCCAGAAGAGTATGCCAGAGTGTTTTTCATCATTTCAGGATGCTAGCATTGCATCATAATAAAGTGAGGAAATTAGTGAGAATGTTGTATTATGCTAAGAGTCCAGCAATTATGCTTAAACAATTAAGCAGTGCTCTCTTGCATGGTTCCGAACTACATGTGAAGAATATTTGTGAAGGAATTGAGTTCTGTTACTTTGCTAGTAAAGAGAACAATGTTGAAATTGACCCAGTAGAAGAAGGTAATGTGGAAGAGAGTGTACAGATTTCTAATATAGATAAGTTTCACAAGGAAATTTCCATCTTTCAGGTGAAATCAAGTGAGAGGCCTAATTTCACTTGTGTGTGTTGTCGACGGACTTATTATAAGAATCACACTAAGTTAGTGGATTTATATGCAAAAAGTGAAATGGAAAACATTAGTGAATGGAAGGATTTTGCCACATACTTGATGGTAGAAAATTGTTTTGATTTGGGATCGGACCAACGTATGCGTACTTATTGTTTTAACAAATTAAACCAAAACCGGATGCCTGCTAGAGCGGTTCATAATAATCTGGAATTGGTTGACATTCCTTCTGAATTGAAGGATTTAAATACTTATGAATCTATTTTGATTCAAAGTGTGCATCCCTTTCAGGCTACTGTACGAATGGAGCCAAAGACAGGGAAATTGCCTCCAACAGATTTACAGAGAGGATTAAAGGGAAGAGTTGTTTATTTGCCTTTACATTTGAAGAAAAACATTAATACAATTGGAGTAGAGAAAGTGGAAGAGGAACCTCTGGTTATCCTAGTTAATGGGGTTCCGACAAAGAGTAAGAAAATCTGGCAAGATTTAGTGGATGTTAGGAAAGTCAAAAAGGCAACATTGTATTTGATAAAAAACAATGAGTACTACAAGAATATATGTGTTGCAGAAGAGGAAGTAAGTGAAGAAGAGGACAGCGATTTGTGTGCTGGACAAATTGAGAAAGTACAAGCCTCTAAAAATGAAGAAATATATGAACATTATAGTGTTCATCCTTTGCATTCCAAGGAAGTCATGGGGAATGCTATTCAGTTGTTTCAAATGAAACAAGCCAAAGGGAGTCCCATTAGTGTTTGGGAGGAAAGTTTGGAAGCTCTGTGTTTTCCACAGTTATTTCCCACAGGTCGAGGAGGACGATATGATGAGCGACCTGATCAAATTCCTGCTTCTGAATACCAGACTATACGATTGTATGCAGAAGATCCTAGGTTTCGTCAATACATTCCTATTTGTTTCATCTACTGTTTGAAAGTGATCTGTCTGGACTGTCTTATGCAGTGAACCACATCTTGAAAAGTGGTGTACAACTGCGAAATATCTCGGCAAGGGACTTTATGGATAAAGTCAATGTGCAAGACAGTATTTTGGATTCTCACCTGATTAATCTCATGGCATGTCAGCATGGTACTAATGAGTATTGGTACCATCGTCATGGTGACTTAAAATGTATGCTGAGGAACTTAGGAACTCCCACATGGTTCCACACTCTCAGCTGTGTTGAGTATGGCTGGGAAGACTTACATGAATTTCTACGAGAGGCAAATGGAAACGTTGAAAATATTGAATTCAAGACACCCGGAGAACTGTGCTCTTTGGATCCAGTGAATGTATGCAGGTACTTCGGTCATAGATTTGAAGCTATGATGTCTTTCATCACGAACAAGAAAAATCCTCCTCTTGGAGAGGTGTTGGATTTCTTCTGGAGAAAGGAGTATCAAGCAAGAGGTGCTCCTCATATACATATGCTGCTATGGATCAAAGATGCACCCAAATTTGGAACAGATCCGGATGACTTAGTGATGAGTTTCATAGAACAGTATTCTACATGTGCTGTTCCAAAGACAAAGGAAGACAAAAGTCTAACAGAACAAGTTTTATGGTTTCAAAGCCATTGTTGTGGAAAGTACTATCGTCGTAAATTCAGAAACAAGGACAAGTACTACACAAAATGTCATTTTGGATTTCCACGATCGGTGATATCTAAAGGAAGAGTGAACAATTTGATGTCTTCGCTGCGACATAATGTGACGAGGAAATCACCCAAAAATACATACAATTTGAAAAGAAACGAAGAGTCCAAGTACATCAATGACTACAACTCAGTGATTTTGTCCATTTGGAATGCTAAAGTGGATATACAGTTTGTGCCTGACAACTGTATGGCTGTGGCTCGGTATGTGACGCCTTACATCACAAAAAAAGAAAAGACAGAACTGAAGGATATGTGGGAGGACATTTCCCATGAAAAGAGCCTCAGTAAGAAGTTGTACAGTTTCAGTCTGAAGATGTTGTCGCATCGAGAAATCGGAGCTTACGAATGTTCTGACCGGTGATCTTCAGCAAGTCTCTATGCCAAATCTAGGAGTATCATTTGGGCGAGTCTTGGTCTCGCTGCAATGCGTAATCGAGTTCTGAAACCTGTACGGGAAATTGAGTATTTGGCGGAGAAGAAGCCAAGCAGTACAGATATTTTGAAGACCAACATGTTGGATACATATTATCAAAATAGAAGCAGTCACCTTGAGAATGTTTGTCTGTATGAGGTTCTACAAAATTACATATTCAAGAGGAACATCAAAGAAGATATTGATAAAGGAGTGTATGCTGTAATTGGAAGTGAGGGATGTCTGGTCAAGCAAAGAAAATGCCAATTGGTAAATCACCGAAAATTGAGTTGCGAATCTCCAGAAAGAAAAGAGTTTTTCTATTTAGCTCTTTTGCAACTTTTCAAGCCTTGGGTGCAGAAGAGGAACTGCTTGGAGATTTCATCTGTTACGAAGACTCTTTCAATGCAGCCGAGGAGTCCATAGAATGTCCTGTTTTTCCAAAATATCTAGAAATGTTGAATGCAGAAATCGAGCAGGAAGCAACAATTGCAGCCGAGATTGCTAGAGACAGTTTTCAGGACAGTCAGAGTTCTGTTTCATTGAGTCAGGATCCACTAGGAGGACCAGTTATCAAAAATGAAGCTGCCACTGCCATGATTGAAGTGGAAAGAGCCATGGCACATGCTCAGGAGGATGCGGTTAACTTCGAAGATTTGGAAAGACAACTCAACGTTGAGCAGAGGAAAATATATGATGAAGTTACCAACCAAATTGATCATGTATTAAGTCATGAGAAGAAAGAGTGCCCATGTATGTCGTTGAAGCCTGTCCGACTGTACGTGAGTGGAGAAGCAGGAACTGGAAAAAGTTTCCTCATTAAAGCAATTTCATGTTATCTGCAGAAAAGGACTGTCATCGCTGTCTTGTGTTGTCACCGCTCCAACTGGACTGGCAGCACATAACATTAAAGGTATTACTTTACATCGGCTACTGATGCTGCCAGTGTAGCATGATAACAAATTACAATACCACAAGTTATCTGGAGATGCTTGTTGTGAAGTATCTAGAGTCCTGAAGAAGATGAAACTTCTTAATATTGACAAAGTAAGCATGGTTTCCAATGTCATGCTTGCCTTTGTGCATTTGAGAATGCAGGAAGTTCTTAAAACAGAGTATGATGTGTTATTTGGTGGCAAACACATCATTGTTTTCGGTGATCTTCTGCAGCTGACACCAGTGAAAGGACAACCAGTGTTTAAACTGCTTACGCATGAAGATACCAGGGAGTGCCTAGGGAGCATTGGCAACGTTAACATATGGTTAAACTTCAATTATGCTGAGCTGCGTGAAAATATGCGTCAGGCGAAGGATGAAGATTACAAGAATATTCTACAAGATGTTAGAATCGGGAAAGTGACCGAGCGTGGGAAAGAAGCTTTACATGCACGATTACTGTCAAATTTGTATCCAGAAGAAGACGTTCTGCCAGAGAATATTTTTCAGAAAATTACTGAGAAGAAATGTGGAATATGTTTGCAGAATGTTCCATTTTCAACAATAAAATGTTGAATTTAGAAAACCAAGAGATTGTGAAACTGGAAGCTATTGACAGAATAGAGCATATGGGAGCAACAATTATTCTGTCTCAGAATATGAAATCTAAATTGGATTCATTAGAGAAGACTATATCTAAAACTGCTGGTTTTGAAAAGACTCTGAATGTGTGCTTAAATTGCCGTATCATTTTGAGAAGGAATTTACATGTTGAAAGAGGTCTGGTAAATGGATCAATGGGTAATGTTGTTGATTTTGATAAATACAGAAATAGAGATGGAATTGAATTTTTAAAAATTAAATTTGATGGCATTGAGGAAGTACAGCTAATTGGTCGTTGCTCTGCTAGGTTTTTGCTTGTAAAAGACTTATATGTTCGCCGTAAGCAGTTTCCTGTTTGCTTGGCATATGCGGTGACAATCCATAAATCACAAGGTTTAAGTGTAGACAGTGCTTTGGTGAATATTGGCAGTTCTGTGTTCAAAGAGGGTATGGCTTATGTAGCATTGTCATGAGTCAGAACTTTATCGGGATTGTACTTGATTGAGTGTGATGTCACAAACATTTGTGCGGATCTAGATTGTGGTAAGGAATACAATAGGTTAAGAAGAGAGTATGCGCCATATTTGCCTCAATATCCTTTGTTTGAGAAACGTGTGGTAGGCCGCAAACGAAGAAATGTCACCAATAGTAGGGAGGTTGTAGCAAAAAGACAAAAAGTCGATGAACCCAAAATTGTAAGCAGAAAGAAAATGAATTCTGTTGAAGATGTTGTTGGTTTTCAATTTGAAAATAGTTCTGGTGTCAACTGCTATGCTAATGTAGTGGTTAATGTTGTCTTTTCTCTAGAAACTTTAAAAGAACAGATTATGATCAATTCGGATCAAAGATTCTGCTGTTTGTTGAATTCTGTGTTAGAGAAATGTAGCGCTGATAGAACAAGAGTAGAAAGTGTGTCTGAAATTCGAAATCTGTTAGACAAATGTTCAGGTCAAACGCAATTCTCTCAAAATATTCAGCAAGATTGTCAGGAGTTTTTAATGTATATGCTTGATGTATTGCAAGATGAAGGTGTAGATGTAGATCATCTGTTTGGCCTTTCTTATCAATGGCAGCATGACTGCGAGAACTGTAGGGTATCAAGTACTACTAGTGTAGACTCAGAAAGATTTATATATTTAACTTTGCCAGACAGTAAATCAGTATCCTTTAATAAGCTAGTAAAAGCAGCCGATCAAAACATGGAGTGTAGCCAATGTAAGTCTGCAATGCTGTCCACATTATTTATACGAAGATATGGCCAGTATGTCATTTTAATGTTCCAACGATGTAGGCCTGATGGAACAAAATTGACAACTTTAATTTAAAAATTTTGTGGCTTCGCAGTTGTCAATATCAGGAAGGACTTTTCTAACTGCAGCAATTATATATCATGACGGTCCTTCAACAACATCAGGACATTAAACAACTTATTTGAAGTCTGGAAACGGCTGGTCATTCTGCAATGATTCTGTTTTAATTTTCAAAAAAAGATTGTCTTTTGACCTTAAAAATTCTTACCTGGTGTTCTTACAACCAAAATTTTAGGGAAGGAATCTCGGGATTTTCTCTGAGGAATTTCAAGAGGTTCTAATGGCTCCTACACTATATGGCCTTGTGGATAAGTGTAGTACAGAGCGAAAACTGTTTGTTTTAATAAGCTAATTCAAGCAGCAGATCAAAACAAGGAGTAGAGGTAATGTAAGTTTGCAATGCTGTCCACATTCCAAGAGTTATAAATGGCCTTGAGGAGAAGTGCGGTAGAGAGCGAGAAGTCATTTATTGTAGGTCAAATTTTTTTACAAAACAATGGAGCTTTTCTTTCAGAAAGTGGTGGGCAGAAAATAATAACAGCACAACAGAGTATAAGCTGTTCATAGGACATCCTTTGACGTCATGGAAAGTAAGTTACTTTTGAGGAGTTCTGATTTCTGATTGGTTATATTATATGGGTTTTTTTTCCCCGCTGTTATATGATGAATACATTCAACTCACTGTTTTTAGTGAAATTTGATATATTCTGAGAACAGCAAAAATAAACCATTTAATATGTATAATTAATTCTGTACTTTGAATTGTGATTTTTAATATGTACTCATCTTGTCTCATGCTCACTCATCTTTTACTACCTTCTATCAATCCTCTTTAGATACTCACATTGCCTTTTGTTTTATTCTCTTTCACCCTTGTTCTCTAACTGCACTTATCTTTCAAACATTGTTTCCCTATTCTAACTCTGCTTTTTTCTTTTCTCCCTTGCACCATTTTCCAGCTTTTAGACCCTCTGTTTTGCTTGCCTTTTCCATCTTTCCTCCCTTTGTTTTCTAAATTAAAAATTTTTAGGTTCTCCTTTTTTGGTACAATCAGTTAGTATAACTCACCCTCACTTACTTATTTTTCTTTATTGCCTTACTCAGTCTGTATCTGACAGCCTTTCCTTCACTTCTTCTGTCTCCTCTCTCCCTCACACTTTTTACCTTACTCACCCTTTCCTTATATAGTTTACCTTACTCACTTTCTTTTAGTATCTTACACATCTTCAATTTAGTTTTCTCTTTCATCCTTCTTTTCTGTCAATGAAACTATCTTCCTTTTTTTCCTCTTAGTAATTTACTGTATTACAATTTCTTTTTGTCTCTGTCTGTCTATCACCGTTTCTTTCTCTTTCTTTCTGCATGTTTATCTCTAACTTTATTTCTTTGTAAAATTGGATGATTTTTTATCTTTTCTCTTGTCTTTTCTAATTTTTAAATACATGTTTTAATATTTTTCAAACTTTTGTTCTTTCTTTCACAGATTGAAAGTATAAAAATAACAAGGGACTAAGTTAACGACAATTATAAGGTAAGTGTTTAGTACTCTTTCCGTTACATCTCTATCATATTTAACTTCTATTAGTTCCACTGCTTCATTTCTTTAACCCTCAGTTTCCTGCCTTTGCTACTTCCCTCATTCCTTTTCTATTACTTACTTATTCTACTCCTTCCACTCCTTTTCTCAGTCCCTCTGTTCTCATAGTTCCTCACTCCTGTTCACTCAGTCCGTCTCTATTACTCTCACTGTCTCTGTCTCTTCACTCTTTCACTACTTGTTCATTATGCTTTCTCCCTGTAATTGAAGCACACTATATTATTTACATTTCTTTGCTGCTTCAATTATTCCTTTTCTGTCACTTCTTCTTTTCTGCTTTCTGTTTTTTCTCTCTGTTATTTTACATGTTTTAACCTTATTCACTGTCACACATTTTGTTTTATTCCTATTTACTTTCGCTCACTGTTTTCTTAACACCTTCCCTCACGGTTGTTGTTTTAGTCCGGTTCTATCTCTACCTCTCATTCCACATTCTTTACTGTTTTTCTTCTTAATTTGAACATTCACTCACATTCTCCAAGTAACTCTTGTTTATTATTCTTCTACTTTCCTTTTTTTCTTTCACTTCCTTATCTATTTTGTTTTTCTCAATTATACCCTCTTACATCTTTTCTTTGGAAAATAGATGTATTAAACAGTATGTCTGTGTTACTCCCTCTAGCTGTCTTTCTTTTAACATTACTCTCTGTTTCCTTCCTTTATACTCACTCTTCCTTTTTATTTAATTTTTTTTTGTTTCGCTTCCGGTTCGCGTACCGGCGCGCGAACTGGGAAGAGAATCAAAAGAAAAAGAGGTTGCCAGAGTGCTAAACATTCTAGCAATTTTTTATAAATGGGAGGTAGTTCTGAAAAGAACTTTTTTTTTATTGTTTTTGTTGTTTTAAATTTTTTTTAATTATTTTTATGAACATTTTTTTACTTTTTTAGTATTTTAATAACGGTTTTATATTTTTTTGATTTTTTTTGGGGGGGGAATGAAAATCAGTCATTATAAAGGGCTCAACAGGAGCAACAAAAAAAAAAGATAATTTACTTTCTGGGGCGTTTTGTACATTTATGATTTTCATAAGCTCTGTTGATTAGACATATACTTTTCTCCCCATAGCAAATTAATTTGCCGCAATAAATGCAGGTATGCTTCAGGTCCCCGAAGTTCATCTGGATGTTTGGGACCGTCTCCCTCGCCTCCGGTCCCATCACTGCCTGTTCGGTTGATGTACTGGCCACAGGAGGGGGGTTTTCCTGCAGGTCACGTACCTGCGCAGCACTATAATTAACAGGGTGCCACCTCTCCATGTGGCGATGCATGGTGTGATTCCCGAAGCTGTACTTTTTTTCTGTCCCTCAGGACAGATCTTTGTCACAGATGAGACATGTGACGTAACGGGCATTTACTTTTTTTTGGCCCCGGGGAAATGTGAAGAATCGCCAGATATAATTATTCTTCGCATGGGACCTCCTTGGCTCTTCAGGCAAAAACAGCCTCCTCACTTGCTCCTCTTCCTCTTCTTCCTCTTCTCCCTCCTCTTGATTAAGGAGGACCTGAGGAGGTGGTACATCCTTTTTTGGTGGTGGTGGTGGATTTTGGCTCCAGCCACTTGCCATTTTAGAAAATATGGAAAGTAGGTCTTCCTCTCACAAAGATGAAAGTCAGAGTGAGGAAAAAAGGTGGGGGCTTTCATCATTTGTGAAAAAATAATGTAATGAACCAATGAAAAGTGTTATTTTCAGGTCACATGACCTGTTACGCTTACGTTACGCATCCCGTCACGCGCCCGGCTCGCTTCCGGGGTGTTGCGTTTCGCGCCTCGGGACGCGGACCTAAGCACTTCCTGGTGCGCTAACATGGCGCGTCATAAGACGCATTACGCGGCAACGCGATACGTCGCGCTTACGCGACGCGTCACGATGTTGTGTTCGATCGCGGTAGTTGCGCTAACGAAACATTTCCCGGTGCGCGAATCGGGTCGCGGCACCAAATTGAGCTAACGGGAAGCTACCCGGTGCGCGGACCGGTAGCGAAACAACCAAAAATAATAATAAAAATTACACGTGATCAAGCTGTAAATTATTATTCTAATGGATAAAGGTACCTTATGGATGTATTGGGTGACCGGTAGCCCTACGCCGACCCACCCGTGAACGTGACTGAGTGTCAACCGGAACTTTGGTGTTGTTGTATATATATATATATATATATATATATATATATATATATATATATATATATATATATGTTATATTAGTTAAGAATTATAACATAAAATAAAAAAGTATTAGTTTAATAATTGTTTTAGGTAAATGTATGTAAATACATATATCAATCATTATATATGTATGTTTAACATTTTGTATTTAAGTTTATTTGTTAAAATATATATTACATCTATTTTTCTAATTAATGTTCCTATTTAATATAGGTATTATTTAATAATTAATTGATACATATATCTATTTTTTAAAAAACAATATTTAATACAACAATATTTATTATAACAATCTTTTGTCCCAACATTTTTGTACTTACCAATATATGTATGAGATGATTATATTTTGGACATCGATATTTTGACACAATAAATTGGTATGGGGTTATTTTGAGGGTTGATATTTTGTCAGTGAACCAAAACATACTAGTCCCACTTCACTACAAAGTAAACACACATCTATAGCACTAAATAGATAACATTCTCTATTCCCACTGGAATGCAACTCCTGAAAGAAAAGGATTCAATATACTATTCCCCCGCCAAAATTAAAAAAAGTCAGGGAAGGTGTTGAACACTAAAGGAACAACATTTACAATTGCTACTCCAATCAAATTTAACTCAGGGAAGGTGTTGGACATTAAAGACGTAACATTGTCCATGCCCACTGCAATACAACTTATCGGAGGGAAGGTTTTGAACACTAAAAGGGCTAAATATTCTATTCCCACTGCAAAATAAAATAAGTCAGGGAAGATGTTGGAGACTAAAGGCGCAACATTTACTAATCCCAGTCCAATGCAACTTAACCAATTGAATATGCTAGACACTAAAGAGGCAATATTGTCCTTTTCCAATGCAATAATACTTATCAGAGGGGGGTTAACACTGAGGGCCAGATTCTGATGCGGGTTGGAAAGCCTTCCCACCCAGGGCCTGATTTTTATGTGGTTAGGAAGGCTTCCTAATGGCATTTGCTCCATACAAATAGGACCGGGCGTGACCAAGTGCCCAATTATGATGTGGTTCATCAGCCCTGAAAGTGTAAAATATATGATTCCCACTCACAAAAATAAAATAACTCAGGTAATAAGTTGGACACCAAAGGGGCAACATTGACTATTCCCACTCCAATTTAACTTATCACAGGGAAGATGGTGGACACTAAAACGCAACATGCATCATTCCCAGTGCAATTGCATACATCTAAGGGAGTGTGTTGAACAATTAAGGGTTTAAATATACTATTTCCACTCTGAGATAAAATAAGTCAGGGAAGGTGTTGGTCAGTAATGGGGCAACATTTACAATTCAGACTCCAATCTAAGATAACTTGGGGAAGGTGCTGGACAGTACAACGTCAACATTGTCCATTCCTACAGCAATACAACTTTTCTTGAGGGAAGGTCTTGAGCACTTAAAGGGTTAAATATATTGTTCCCACTCCAATATAAAATAAGTCAGGAAAGGTGTTGGACACTAAAGAGGCAACATTTACTTCTCCCACTCCAATGAAATTTAACTCAGGGAAGGTGCTGGACACTGAAGAGGCAACATATAATATTCCCACTGCAATATAACTTACAGCAACAAAGATGTTGAACACTAAATAGACAAAAATTACAATACACACACTACTACAAAAGAAGAAACCCATAATATACCACACTATAAAGTTAGCATTTACTTTTACCACCATAATATTAACAAGCTGAACAAATATCTATGAAAACATGTAATATAAAACATATTTATTCCAAATGAAATCGAACATCATAATTTAAAATATATATTATCCATATAACCTTTTAAATATAGTTCACACAAAATTGGATAAAATATTTATATATGAACATATTTAACAGAGTACAGTATTTCAAAACATCATCCAAATTTAATTACAATTATATTCATAATTATAAATTATATATTTTCAAACATTTTTTAAAATATATAACATGTTTTCTTTTTAAAAACAATACATTTACATAAAAACATAGCAATGTCAATAGTTTTTCAATATTTTGCCTAGTTATAAAATTATTTATCACAATATTTGCATAATTTCCTTTCTACGTAAATATATTTTATTCAATTTTACAATAATATTAAACATTTTCCCAAATTTTTGTTTCCATTTTCACAACATTAAACTACCATTTTTTTATAGTTTTTTTAAATGTTCAATGTATTTTTAAAATAATACAAAATGTAAAAAACTAACATTAATAATTTCTAATAAAACAGCACATTACACTATATATTTTAAAAAAATGTTATTCAACGTATTTTGATAATTAATATTTTATCAATTTTTTTTGTTTTAAAATTCACAATGTCTTTTTGCAAATAATCTAAAAAACTTTAAATATTTAAATGCAAAAATAATCAGCATAAATCACTTTAAATATCCATACCCTTATGCAATATTAATCCAACACCCCAGTACAAACAAAATCTAAATTTTGTTTATTAAAATGTTATAAATACACAACCAAAAATAAACACTAACTCATATTGTTTTGAATATTTTTGTTAAACGAGAAAAATCATCCTTATAATTTTTTTTCTAATAAACGATATTACAAGCAACCATATTAACTACATTGATATTAAACACATCGATACAAATTAAATACAACACCTAAATCGATATTTTTTACAATAATATTAAAGACAACGATATTTACGTGTCATAAAATTCTAGACACAATATTTATGTTGCACAATAGTTTTAATTCAATATTTTGTCCAAACACTAAACCACAATGTCACAATATCAACAGGGCTGGACTGGGAACCGAAATCAGCCCTGGCAAAGTGCTCGGCCGGCCTCCGTGGGGGGTGTTAAAGGGGGCGGCCAAGCTGTTTGCTATTGCCGGCCCCGGTAACAAAAATGGCCCACCAGGTGCCCAAAACCGGCACCCACTCTGGCGACCCACCGGGGAAACGCCCGGTGCCCGCTATGGCCAGTCCAGCCCTGAATATCAACCACAATGTCAAACTCCTACGCATAAACTGTGTCTGACTTTAAGGGAGGGGCTGTTAGTTAGCCTTTGTATTTGAGGGACCAATCTGGCACTAACACATGGGAAACAGGTTTATGGCCCACTTACCCGTGAGGAGGTATGGTTCATTTGGCTGCTATGTGCCAGAAATTAACACTTTATAATATTATTATAAAGTAATTTAACCGCATCGCTGCGGCGGCTTTTCCCGCTGTGCGCGGCAATTTTCAAAAAGCTGCGTTACATGACGAGCTCAGCTCGGCATCAGCATATGAGCGCCGTTGCTGATGACGAGCTGAGCTCGTCTTCAGCAGCGAAGAGGTTAAAAAGCGCCTTGTTACTCCTAATGAAGTGTCCCAGTTCTGAGGTTTTGCTTCTAACACAGATTCAAGACCAACCAAAACAGCCTCAATCAGATCGATCTGAATAATCACATTTTAATTTTTTCCAGAAAGCTAGTTCAGTTTTTTCTTGTCTGAGAGAGAGAGAGAGGGAGAGAATTCCACATCTTGCACAACTAAAATAGCATCCTCCGATGCTTACTCTTTTTACAATAGGAATGCAGGCCAAAAGAGCTCCGGCTGATCTTAGATTCCTTCTAGGAGAGTAGGATTTAACAAAAGGATGCAAAAAACATGGGCCTCTGTTATTGAAGATTTAATAGCAGTGGCACATAGCTTTAAAACAGAGCCTTTACTCACCGGCAGACAGTGCAATTTAGTAAGATCAGTGCCCGTAGAAGAACACCGAAGAAGGCTCAACAGAAGATGAGCTCCTGCGTTCTGGACATGCTGGAGTCTTGCAGTTGAGACTCTGAGACTCTCAGATTTAGAACATTGCAGTAGTCCATTCTGGATGTAACCAGGGCCTGGACTACTGTTTTCCATGCGGACTCTAGGAGAAGTCCACGGAACTGACATTCTAGTTCAGAAAATGTATGATAGTTGAGTCACTGCCATCCACTCAAAACAATTGCATACTTTTCTTTTAGGGCAAAACTATTTTCCCCTGTTTTGTCATTTGGCAACGCATTTTAAAATTAATTAAGGACAACTAAGACCCCTTAGTAACCTAATGCTTTTAAAAAACACTGCCTACTTCATTTTATAATTAACACACGGATCCTGTTTCTACTTCAAATGTCCTTAATGAAGAAAGTTAAATGAAACCGGCAGAGAAGGGGCATCTTTAATTATTAAAGGAACAAAAACTATCAATAATAAATCTTAGTGTCATCCTGTCAAAATGATTTTCTAGCATTGCATGGGTAATGAGCAATCATATTCACGCAAACGCTCCTACTAAAAAGATATTCATTCAACATTCTTCTTCTTGGCAAAAAGTCCTTGTCATTCTAGTTTCAGCAGACGTTTCCCTGCAGACCAGTTTCTTCATTATTAATAATGTTATTTCACTCTTGGCAGTGCAATCGACAGAGCAACTCACTCTTACAGACAAGCAGGAACGGAAATGTGAGTTTTTTGTTGGTTAAGTACAATGAATGCTAGATTTTGGCAGATGCATATGTTTGGGGGTTTCCCCTGCAGAATTTCATGAAAATTAACCAATGTCCTTAATCTTGACATGGGTCAGAAAAAAACCCATTTGATTTGCATGAAGTACTGGACAATTTTATGGCAACTTGTAGTTTTAATTTTAAATAGATGTTAAGTAAAAGACAACACTAATGGGTAATGTACAGTACTACTATTCCCATTAACTATGGAATACAGAGGATGATGGACTGTTTGTTGGGTGTGTACATTTAGGCCCTGTTTAGCCCTGTTTATGAGACTGGCGGTCTGAGGACCGCCTGAGTAGCGGATGCCTGGCAGTGGCAGTTCAGCCACCATCACACTGGCCGTCCAACCGCCCCAATACGAGTCGGACTGCCAGACTCATAATAGTGCACCAATGGGCGATTACGAGTTTCTGCACAGAATGGACTTGAAAGGCCATGCCGTGAAGGAACTGGTGTGCAGGCACACAGGGGGGCACATGTTATGCTCACCTGTGTGCTTCCACATGTGGAGGAGGCACAGGGGGCCCTCTAAGCCCCTTTTGTTACCTCTCTGCTGTGCTTCTTATGGTGGTTGGACTGCCATGAAAACCGTGGTGGAGAGGAAACTCCTACTAGGCTTGGCAGGACCACAGCAGTCCTGACAACCATATTGGGGCCTCAGGATGCAGCATTGCATACAGGTAACCGCGGTTCCCTGGTGGTGTCGATGGTTTCAGGGCCGTCCAACCACCCAACTTGTGATGGGGGGGGTCAGGATGCCAGTGAGGTGGTGTCTGGACTACAACCGCGCCCCTGTGATTCTGGCTGTCCTCGGACCGCCAGACTCGTAATCAGGGCCTATAGGCAGATTGCTGATTACAATGACCAAGACCTCTTGTAGGTCGAAACACATTTGTGTTATTTTCTTTTATGCCAAATATATCACAAACATTAACATCACTCTCCCACATTGAGCATTTTTCAACTGTTTCTTAAAATACATCAGCAAATATTGTAATGGATGATCCCTGCCTGAAGATGCACCAGTTCCATGAAAATTGAGGCTGAGTGCTGCAGAAATTTGGATCAAAAAAACTTGGATGTTTATTCCTGGCAGCAGACACCGCAACAGAACTATAACAGATCAGAGAAACTAGAGCAACAAAGCTGCTGCTGAATGGTCGAGGCATTGGAGAGGTGAGAGCTTAGCCCGAGGGTAACGCTGCTTGGATCAACTCCTGGAAGGTAAGAGGCTCAGTTTGTTCCACTAATTACACACTAGTTTCAGAAGTTTTCAACAGACATTTCAATTTGAGAAAGAAAATAAAGCCAAATTAGAAAGTGCAGGAAAATGCCTTTTTTGCCTGTTCACCCCCACTTTGTGTGAACTGATGCTGCTATTTTTTTAACTGGAGTCTACTACCAGGCCCCGGTGCATGTGCTCTGACCACTAAACCATGTTCTAATTGGTTATTCTACTGATTGGCTTATTTAAATTATGTGTACGTCCCTAGTATATGATACCAGGTGCACTCAGGACCTGTAAGTTTAATATCACAAAAGGTCTGAACTAGTGTCATCCACTACCATGACAGTGTAAATAAGACTGCAGACCTGCCATATGTAGCCTGGGTGTGCAGTTTTAAACTGCAAATTCGACTTGTCAAATTACCCCTTTCCACAGACCTAAACCTTATTTTTAAATATTCGAAAACTCACACCAGCTTAAGCCTTACTGTTTGTAAGACAGGGTGCATGGTATTTAAAATAGGACATGTAAATGTTTGATGTTGTACATGTCCTTAAAATTAAATGGCCCCAGAAGATATTTTGATAGTATCAGAGTTGTCTGTTCAATAGAAAAGCATTGATATGCAATACTACATATAATAATAATATCTCTGGCTAGGAAACAGTTACAAAGTTAATCCTTCGGCTTTTTGTAATATTTATTACACAGCCAATTCACTGGTGCAGTCAAATGTGTGATATATGTTTTATTTAAGGTAATTATATATAATATAAGTTACCTGTTCCTTGCCAAAAACAATCTGGAGGCATTTAGCATCAGCTCCAACTGACACCTGGCAGCTGAATGACAAGGTGTGAATATTGCTCCCAGAGCTTGCCAAATGCATCAAGGGTGGGGAGGTGTTCCTGTTCCCCTGCCTGAAGGATCATCTGGACTGTGTATAGGAATGTGATTGTCTTCAAAGAGTCCTATCCTGTCACAGACAAATGTTAGCTGAGACATGGGCCTGGATGCTCCTTTGTTTCACCAGTCAGGCAGGCAGGCACAAACCCCTGTGGAAGACATGGTGTCCCTATAACTAGATTGGAGTGACAGAAGTGGAGGAGTTGCTTATTTCAATGGCCACACCTCTGGGCTGGGCACAGGACAGGAGCTCTACACTGCTAAAGTAAGGTCCCACCATCTTGAATATAGGCAGAGAGAGAGGCAATGTGGACTTGTATGTAACAGAGCACACAGGAACTGCTATACAAGTCAGTAGGACTGCCTATGAACTTTTTCCCTAATGGTTAAGGGAGGAGACAGATATTCTGCTCCACCCACAGGCTAGTGTCTAGCATAACTGTGGCATCCCTGGATACCCTCTTCAGATCACTATTGTTACTGTAGAAGACAGAAAATCCTTTGAGAAATGAAAGAAGATGTGAAAAGCTGGACCTCCTCCCATTTGTACCTAGGACAAATAAGTGGACTCCAATGGGGGAGTTTGCCAAATTTACAAGTGTAAGTTACCTCTGTGTAAATAGAAGCAGTAGTAAATCATGCACCATACACAGCCAACTACTTGCAATGCAACACCATCCCATTCGATAAAATGAAGATAGGTACTATATTAAAACTGTGTGCTAATAATGTTAAATTAATTTACAAAACAACTTGATCCAAAGGGGCATGTGGGTGGCAGGGGGGAAGTTCAAAAGGGACCTCCTCTTGATTTGGTGTTTACAATACTGACAATTTGTTGTGACAGCCATGACAGGTTTCAGAGACATGGTCACATGAACATAGGTGTTTTCTGGTAGCAAGCAGCCTTTGGGCCTTTTGCAACCTGAAACATTTATTTTCCTATGTATAAAACCCATTTTATGATTTGGTAACCCATTAACAAATCGCATAATGAGTTAGTGATTTGGTATTAGGAAGGGGCATGTTAACAGCGTCCCTTACAAATACCAACTTGCAGATCTATGTACAAATGTTTTGCTACTGAAGTGCGGTCACAAAACATTCACATTTTATCACCTACTTTGAGTAGGAGGTAACGTTCGCAACTGGAAGGGGTCCCCAGGGGACCCCTTCCTCTTTGCGAATGCCTGCAAAATATTTTATCAGAGCAGGCAACAGTCTCACTGACCACTTGTTAGTCTAAAACAATTAAACTTAAAAATGTTTTTTTTTTTTAAACACATCCCATTTCCTTTAATGAGCTGCATTTAAAAAAAACACAAGAAAAAAACATTTTATTTAAAAGCAAACACAGGCATGCTGCTGTGCTGTCCCCAGCAGGCCACCATCCTTGCATTTTTATCGATTACTAATGGGTTGAAAATTTCAACCTACCACATGAATATTAATGAGGTAGGTCAACTGTGACCTCATTAGGACTCACTAAATGTGTCAAAGACACATTAGTGTATAAGAGTTTGCGATGTACAAGTAACGAATCACAAAAAATCGCTATTAGGAAGTCACAAAATGAAACCTATGTGCATGTGGCCCATCATCACTGAAATGCATGTTGTGAAAGCCGGCTAAAGAGGATGAGCAAAAGGAGCACATTTAAAGAACTGTGTAAAGATTATAGTCAACATGTAAATCATTTTTGGTGCTAGTGTAATGATATTAGGAACTGTACAGTGTTCTAAGGTGATTTACCCTGTAAAAATGCTGATCCACTGCTGGGATTTGATGAACCATGTTTAAAAGTAAACGTCTTTCTCTTATCATTTTCACATTGGTATTATGGTTAAGTACCTAATATGAAAGCACGTTTTGTATAAGTTCACACTATCCCCCTAAGCCATGTATGAATAAAGTCTGATATTCTGAGTAAAATATACACTTCCAAAAGCATCAGAAGTCGGTCAGCTGATTCCCCAGTTCTCTACTGCAGCTTCCCATAGTGTTTTAATGAACAACCATGCTGTAAAAATGGAAGCCTTTCCTTGGAAATAAACAAAATACGTGGGTTCCTTATGCCAGTACAGATACCTACATGGAGACCACATTGTCACCAAACCATACTATGGCGGGCTTCATCCTTTACAAACCTATTCAGAAAAAGATCTGCCCCTCCCAAAATAGTACTGCACACAGCCTTTGCCCTGTACAAAGACATTCATGGAGAATTGGGTCCATCATCACACCACAGTACACACACGCATCACACTCTGGACACCTTTTCATACAGAGCACTACTCAGAAACTCTTAAACCCTGTTACATGGTAAAATGTGTACCATAGACAAATTTTGATCGGTGGATGGTTCTTCATGGAGAGTCAGTACCCTTTACATATATAAGATACATTAGGAAGCTAAGCAAGTTGAAAAAACCTACAAACTTTAGTAGGACACAACATATACCTCATGAACTATACATGTATTTCACAAAATTCATTTCAGTGTGTTATAAAACACATTAGATGATGTCACTAGTGAAGGCATCTATGATGTTATTTGAGATGCCATCAGTGATGTCATAAATGATATCACTGAACATGTCATGAGTGATGTAGTATGTGAGGTCATATGCATGACGGGGGCACAAGTTATAGTTAGCCTGCTAAACTATACCTGGTGAATTGATTTTTATTGTTTTGCTTAAAACATTGCAAAATTAGTGAAATTTTTGTTGAACTATAGCTTCCGTTCAACCAATAGGTTTTTTAAGTGAATCTCAATGTCATAAAACAATGAGTTTTATTCTTTGTTCTTTACCTACCAGACTTTGAGAGTGCGACTGTCACTTTTAATAAGCAGGAGCTTTGAGATATGCATGTATATATATAAATATATATATATATATTCACTGAAAAAAAACATAGGTTTCA
Organism: Lissotriton vulgaris; assembly: GCF_964263255.1. Lineage (NCBI taxonomy): Eukaryota > Metazoa > Chordata > Amphibia > Caudata > Salamandridae > Lissotriton > Lissotriton vulgaris. The sequence goes on from NW_028250977.1 coordinate 92,815, forward strand.
CACCAGTTATAGTTAGGAATTAGCATTTAAAAAACCTATTAAATTCACTGAAAAAACCATAGGTTTCACACCAGTTATAGTTAGCTGGAAATTTTACTGATATAAAACCATTGAAATTCCCACGTTATAGTTAGTCGGACTCACTATAACTTGCGCGTGCAATGCACTGCTGATGACATCACATATTACATCACTCATGACATGGTCAGTGACATCACTCATGACATCACTGATGACACCATCCTTGTGACACAGTCACAGACCTCCTCTCAGTGTAAAGTAACCCTTGAGACACATATTCAAAAATAGAAACTGAAATTTTTAAAAAATGGACATACCTATATCAGTTACAACAAGCAATTCTGTACTTCCACTATCTATATACACATCCACTCATTCATCAACAGTTCTATATAGTCACTCATACATATACTCACTCATCATATGAAGAGATACACCTATACATCCTGTTACACACCGACATTCATCCAAAAGTTACTCACACACATATTCACACGTGCAAATAAACTATTGAACAACTATTTATTTGAATATAGAGTTATACACACACTTCCACCTTACTTCTACTGAAAATTACACATATTTATTCTCTTAAACAATCACTTATAGAAACACATACTTATTTAAACAGGAAATCTTACAATCTCTTACTCTCACATATACTCACTTATATACATCAATATTCATATATACTAGATTAAAACATATGTAGTTACTGATAAAGACACTAGTGAGGCAGTCATTCACTCACTAACAAACACATATAGACACTCATCCACCCATACAGTCCTGTACATATGCTGTCTTCAAAACACATACAAACAAAGAGTCAGTCACTCATGCATCTATGTGCTAAGTAATACCTCCACCAAACCATATAGACACTCATACTGATACTACTAAAAATATCAAATAACCCATATACATACGCATGTAGCTACTTATCAACACATGTAGCCACTTATACACAAAGTGAAACACTAATATATGTATTTAAATATTTAAACATAACTCACTAATATTTATTTTTCAGAAAGACACATATTCACTGGATGGTGTCATCAGTGATGTCATGAGTGATGTCACTGACCATGTCATGAGTGATGTAATATGTGATGTCATCAGCAGTGCATTGCACGCGCAAGTTATAGTGAGTCCGACTAACTATAACGTGGGAATTTCAATGGTTTTATATCAGTAAAATTTCCAGCTAACTATAACTGGTGTGAAACCTATGGTTTTTTCAGTGAATTTAATAGGTTTTTTAAATGCTAATTCCTAACTATAACTGGTGTGAAACCTATGGTTTTTTTCAGTGAATTTCAAAGGTTTTTTTAATGCTAATTCCTAACTATAAGTTTCACTTTATAAATAAGACTGTTAGCACTCTAGTTGTTCTTTTTAACACTCTGGTACATTCTGTCATTGGGCTACAGTTGGGCTACATCTAGTTGAATTTTGGGCTACATTTACAATTTTTGATCTCTGGTGGCCATCTTTGGGCTACATTGGGCTACTTTGGGCTACATTTGGGCTACATTTTGGCTCTAACATATATTAAGCCCAATGTAGCACAATACATATTTTTATAAAGTTAATTTTTTTACAAACCACTTCAGAATAGGGCTACCTGTCTCTACAATTATCCCATTTTTTTTTTTTTAATTTTTGGGGGGAGCGCTCCCAGAGCGCGCCCCGGAGTGCGCCCCGAAAAGCGTATTTCTGAAAAGCGCCCCCGGGCGCGCTCCGGGGAGCGTCTCGTGAGCGCCAATATCGCAAACGAAAACATGATCGTGACGTATCGCGTAGCCGCGACCGCGTGATACGCACGGCGTAAGCGCACCCGGAAGTACTCGAGCGAATACGATCGCACAACGTAAACTTCCGACGCGCTTACGCTGCGCCCCCCCCGTGCGCGTAGCGTAAGCGCGTCGGGTCATGTGAGCAGAAAATAACACTTTTCATTGGTTCATAACAGTTTTAGTTTCATAATGATGAAGCCCCTGGTCTTGTGACCTGAAAATAACACTTCTCATTGGTTCAGGACAGTTTTTTTTTCTAAATGATGAAAGACCCCACCTTTTTTCCTTATTCTGACTTTGTCCTTTGACTGAGGAAGACCTGTTTGTTGCTCTCTCTACTTTTTTGCTCCAAATAATGGCTTCAGTAGTAGCATCAGCTGGTGCATCTGCCCCACCACCACCACCACAACCACCAAGAGGACCAGCTCCAAATTATATTGGTGGTCAAGAACAGGAGGAGGAGGAAGAGGAAGAGGAGGAGGGGAGAAGAAGATGGCTGCCAGAAGAAAATACACCTTACAAACCCAAACCACACATTGTTTGGCAGTTTTTTTCAATTCCAGAGGGGAAAAAAAAGGTGAATGCTCCCAAGGTGACTTGCCTCATCTGCAATGATGAACTTTCACGGGGCAACCCAAACAAGAAATATTCTTTTGGTAACTATACCATGATTCGGCACATGACAAGAAAGCATCCAAACAACTACTCTCGTGCAGAGTTCCGGGAACTGGCCAGTAACCTCCCCCAGTCATCAAGGACCCCCTCCCAAAGAAACCAACCCACTTCCTCGCAACCAGAAACATCTGAGGTGATGCCTTGCATTCAGCCGAGATTTGCTGATTTTAAAATTACTTGTAAGGCTTGTGGCAAGCTTATCTCCTATGGGGAACAAAGTGTTAAGCTCATCGTCCTTGCAGGTGATAATCACAAGTGCCCCAAAAAGAAATAATTTTTTGGGTTTTTTGTTTTTTTGCTCCAGTTGAGCCAGTTTCAATTCCCTTTTTTTGTTTCTCCCCCTAAAAAATAGAAAAAAAAATATAAAACTGTTTTGAAAAGCCAAAAAAAGTTCAAAAAGTTCCAAAAACACAAAAAAAATATAAAACAACAAAAAGAAGAAAAAAAAAGTTCTTTTCAGAACTACCTCCAATTTCTAAATAAAAACTTCATTTTTTAAAAACTCTGTCATCTTTTTCCCTCATTTTACGCTCTCCGGTGCGCTACCTGGTGCGCGTACCGGGCGCTTCCCCCGCGCAAAACGAAAAAAAAAAAAATATTTTAAATGCCCCGCGGGGCCCTTTTATAGCCCCCACATCAAACCTAGGGGGTCAAAGGGGTCTATCCCTGACGCCTTATGGTCAGTTCCCACTTTGTTTTAGCCACCTCTTATGTCTCGATTTTACCGAGACACAAGATGGCGACCGCTCTGGACTGTTTGGAATGTTTACAGACACCCGAGAGCCAATCAGCTTTCCATGCGCACCTCGCGTCACGCGCCCGGAGCGCTCCCTGGTGCGCGCACCGGTGCGCTGCTATAGATATATATATTTTTTTGAACCTAAATTACTCAAAATCCACTGGAGCACATATCTTGAGACATAGCTAAGGCACATCGGGCTACCAGTCCCTACAATTTTGCCAAGTTTGGTGTAAATCCATTCAGCCGTTCGGGCTAAAAGTGAAATCGACCGCCCTATGGAAATTAACATGGGGAAAACGCGTTTTGGGACCCCCCTTTTATCTCGGCCCCCGCTTATTGTATCCCCCCCAAACTTTCAGGGAAGGACCGGAGCTCGACGAGGCCATTTTCATGAAATTTTCAGGCAGATTCGTCAACCGGTGCCAAAGTTATTCCAAATAGAATTTTGAGATTTAACATTGAAAAAAATCCTAACTATAACTACCTACTGGCGACCGCCAGTACGTAATATATCTATCTATATATATATTACCTACTGGCGGTCGCCAGTAGGTATATATAGTTAGGATTTTTTCTCTATGGAACTTTTGAAAATTCTATGTCTAATAACTTTGGCGTTTGTGGACGGAATCGGCTGAAATTTTCAGGAAAATGGCACATTCTGTTTCTGATCAGCCCCTGAAAATTTGAGGGGGTTTCGTCAAGGGGGGGCCGAGAAAAAAGGGGGTCCCAAAACGCGTTTTTCCCATTCATTTTTCCATAGGGCGGTTGGCCTCACTTTTAGCTCGAACGGCTGAATGGATTTGCACGAAACTTGGCAAAATTGTAGGGACTGTTAGCCCGATGGGCCTTTGCTGGGTCTCAATATATGTGCTCCAGTGGATTTTGAGAAATTAACATTTTAAAAAACAGATATATCTGTGACAGCGTCCTTGATAGCGTACTAGTTCGCGTACTTTTCGCGTAACGGAGCTTTGTGAAGCGAAGCTGATTGGCTCTCCGGTGTCTGTCAACATTCTAAACAGTCCGTAGCGGCCGCCATCTTGTCTCTCGGTAGGATCGAGAGACAAGAGGAGGCCAAAACGAAGGGGGAAATGAAGGAAAGGGGGCAAGGTAGACCCCTTCTGACCCCCTAGGATTGATGAGGGGGATATTAAAGTGCCCCGCGGAGCCAAAAAAAAAATAAAAAAATAAAATAATTGTTTTTTTCGTGGGGTGCGCCCGGTACGCGTACCGGAAAGCGGTCTGGGGAGCGTACTTTAAGGAAACAAGAATGATTGACTTTTAACTTATTGTATGTTTATTGATTGTTCGTTTTGTTGTTTTTTTTGTTTATTTTTATTTACGTAGCTACATGTAGGTATCAATGTAGAGTCTATAATTTAATAAACGCCGTCTCCTTTGTAGATATCTTGCTTGTTGTTAAATAAGTTATTGTGGTATATGGAATTCATACCATAGTCTGTCTGGAAAGCTGAAACAACATGGTGGCAGGAGATGATAAAGAGATGTTAAATGCACATTGGGGAATATATAGTGGGAGAAAGGAAGTAACTATGAACAAAGTTAGTATGTAACACAAAAAAGTTGCACAGTATATTTTAAGTCTCACTTTATATTATATCTATTTTGGTACTATTTCATAATTTACATATAAAAAAGAACAATGTCTCAAACTATTTTTAATTTTTAAATAAAAATTTATTGTTGTGATTTTTCAAAATCTAAAAGAATTTCCAACATTAATTCATCAGGTATGTCCCCCTTTTCATTCCATGATTCAATTTCTTCTACACAATTAATTAAGTCTTGGTCCACAGAGTGATCCAAAAAGTCTATTTCATCTTTGTCTTCCTTAGGATTGTTTTCCATATTAATTTCAAATGAAATATTAATTTCATTTTGTTGTCCTTCCATTTTCTTGCTGTAAATTGCATAACAAATAAATATATCAGTACAGATAGGGCACTGTTGGGTTTCAGTACAGACAGGCAGTTTGGTTATTTAAACAGTGTTTTTTTCTTTGGGCAGTGTATGGTATCAAATTGGAAGTAGAAATATGAAGAAAATTATCAAATAAACTCTTAGTCAATTCTGAATTATACTAGAGAAGTCTAACTCTATCCTTAACTCAGGGCTGGCGCTAGGCATGGGCAGCGTGGGCTGCCGTTCAGGACCTCGCACTCAGCCCACCAGCATGGTGCCACGCACTGGTGATGTGTCCTTTTGTTTTCCTGGAGATCTATCACAAAGAAAGGTGTCGCCTGCAAATAAGGTCCATTGGAGCGGGCCCCCTCCTTGGGCCTCTCATGGATGGTGTCAGGAGGCATAGGGGAGGAAGAAGGAGACGCTCCCTCAATTGCAAGGAGACCATTCACAGACACTGTGGGGGGCCCATTGTCCAGCATTTTGGCGCACCCTCAGTTTTAACTTTTAGACCACAATCAATTCTCACACCTATGAAGGTGTGAGAAATGCGTGTGGATTAAAAGTTAAAACTGTGGGGGCATCAAAATGCTGGACAATTTGGCCCCCACAGTGTCTGTGAATGTTTTCCTTCTAAGTGGTCACTTATGTAATTTGGAGGGGGCCTTGCGCACGTTCCCTTTTAGCCCAGGGCCTCGCAAATCCTTGGACTGGCCCTGCCATAACTAAAACAGAGAAGTCTATTTTATTCTATAAGTATTACAGAGTGAAAGAATAAAACTGTCTGAAATGTTTTTCTAATTAGCTTTCAGTACAGAACATACTTCAGTTTTAAAAATAATATCTTACCTTTTAAATATAACTTGAAGTTATCAGTTGATTTTTTGTTGTTCTGCACTCCACGAAGTAGTAGTCAAAATGGCTGTGTTTCTCTCTCTTTGTTTATATATATTCAGGTACATAACCAATCAAATGTCATGATATAATAGTAGAAATTGAAAGTAATATTTTAATTGGTTGTCATTTCCAACACTTCCGATATGTTTTGTGAAGTAATTTACCTCAGGGATTTTAGAGAGTTCTACATGCTAAATGGCTAAATGGTATTCCAACTAAATTTGTGAAAATGGTAGGGATTGGTATGTAGTATGAGCTACTGTTTAATTGGTGAAAGTGTCTCCAGTGGTTTTTCTGTAAATTACTTTCCCACCTTTTTTGAGCAAGTGCTTGTCAGTGCGTTTCCCGGTACGCGAACTTGCAGTGTTACGGGAGTCCTCCATTTTGTGTTTCGGTAGAATTGAGATATAAGATGGAGGGTAAATAATGTTCAGAATGGGTAGATTGGGGTACTTTAGACGTATGCTGTTTCCCTAAGTTTTCTGAGGGTGGCTGAGGGGGCTCATATATGTCGATAAAAACAAATTGTTTTTTTTCGCGTGGTTAGCTGCCGGTACGCGAACTGGGTAGCGTACCGGGAAGCGAATATAGGTGACAATAAGTGAAAAAAGGTACATTCGAAATTTCAAAAGAGTACACTAAGTTAAGGTAGCTCTGAAAAGAGCTTTTGCGTTCTGTGTATGTTCTAGAAACTTATAAGTAGGAACCAATACACATTCTTAAATTTACTATGAAAACTCTGTTTCCCTCATCTGAGAAATGCACGCCATCTCCTCTGTAGATATCTTGCATGTAGTAACGCAAGTTATTGTTGTAGATGCAGCTCATTCCATGGTCCCTCATGTAAGCTGAAACAGACTTATTTACATGCTTCCTCGATTTCTCAATTTGTGGACAAAATTGAATGGACCATCTCCATTTTTGTCTTTGGCATATATTGGAATATACCAAGGCAGTTTGAGGAAAAAGTGTCATCAATTGCTCAAAGGTGTCCTTTAAAAGCATTTCCAGACCTACCCCAGTCAAAGTGCCCAAATCGTTTCCTCCACTGTGCACTATTATGAGGTCAGGGGTTGGCAAATGTAAAAAGGTTTTCACCAATGGTATCAATTGGTGACATTTCAATCCTCTTCGACCAATCCATTCGATTTCCACATTTTGTAAATCGAGGTTGTGTAAATTTCTGTTATCAGCATACCTGTGAGCCCAGTGGATGTAGCTATGTCCAAGAATCCAGACTGAAAACATAGCTAGAGGAGTTTTTGCTGCAGTCAGATGAAGTGTGGGAATGAAATGGCAGTTGAAATAGTGATGTTTGTAATGTAAAAAACTGTGGAGTTTAAGTGTAAATGATTCATTAGCAGTGATTGGTGTATTTCCATTGCTGAAAACAGAAAGTTAGGGTGCATGGATGTGTTCTTTGAAAGATGTATTTTGAATGGTTATTTAAAAATGTTGTTATGAAAGATTGCAGTGGATTAGCAGGTGTACTGAGAGTTCAGAGTTCATTTGAAACATTGTTGTGTGAACTTGTGGCCATGACAGGTCTGGCAGGCGGTAGTTGCTATGGAAAAGAGGTAGAAAGGGCAGAGGGGGGAAGGGTGTTGATTTGAAAAAGTGAGGGAAGAGTTTTTATTGGCTGACATGAGAGATATGTGTGCTGAATATCAGCGTTTCGGTGCCTTTGTTGGTTCCAGCCTCTGGAGTGCATACCTTTAATTCTGGTACAGAATAATTGGTGTGTTTCTGAGACTGTTTTCAATTTCAAAAAGAATTTGTAAAGGTGAGTTATCGTTTATATATTTTAGTTAAAGAGTAGTATGCTTTTTTGCGTAAATAAGAAAGTCAGCTGTGTATTTAAAATGATGTTTTGCGTCAAGTGTTTGCATTCTGCTTTCAAAGGCGATTTTGCATTCTTCATTTACAGAATCGGAAAAATTATTGGTTCGGTAAAATACCGAATCAGTAATTTTACCGATTCTGTAAATTTGCTATGTAGGGGGGACTCTTCTGAGTCTCAAATGACTTAACGAATCGGTATTTTAGCATGAAATCAAACTTCATGGTAAAATACCGATTCCGGTGTGCATGCACATGTGTGCATGCACACGTATGTCATGTGAAAGGCAGACCTGCCCTGACATGAATGTAGGTGTATTATTGTTTTACATAAAAGGTTTAAAAACTTTGTTTGAAATCAAATGCATGCACACTTAGGGCCCGATGTAGGTGGTCGTTTAGGCCATTTACCGACCGGTTACGGCCGATTTCGGTCGTTTCCGACCTGTAAATGGCGAAAAGGTATGTAGGCGCCTAAATCCAGGGCCACATGTAGGTAAATCTACATTTACAGAATCGGTAAAATTGTTTTTGATGGTAAAATGATGTGACTCCTGCAATGTGTCGCTTTTGCGGAACAGATATATGATGCAATTGTGTTGTTAATGTTACGGTGTACATGTAAAAAATGATGCATAAGTGTTGCACGGGCAGTGTAGATACTCTCCTATGTGTGCTTAGCAATTTCAAGTCACTTCCCCCGGGTTCAAGGGCCTTGTAAATACGTCCCCATGTGTGTCTGGTCATTTGAAGTCACTTTCCTCGTAGTGCAAGGCCCTTGTAAATACGCCCCCATGTGTGCCTGGCAAATTTTCATTTTGATTGTTTGAGTTACATAGCCATGTTAAAAGTTATTGAAAAAAAGGTGCAAGTTCCTTAAAAAAACGTTTTCATGTGTATTAGGGCATTTTAAGTCTGTTCCCCATGAATGTAGGTGTATTATTGTTTTACATAAAAGGTTTAAAAACTTTTTTGAAATCAAATGCATGCACACTTAGGGCCCGATGTAGGTGGTCGTTCCATGTCATTTACCGACCGGTTACGGACGATTTCGGCCGTTTCCGACAGGTAAATGGCCAATCGGTATGTAGGGGCCTAAATCCAAGGCCACATGTAGGTAAATCTACATTTACAGAATCAGAAAAATTATTGGTTCGGTAAAATACCGAATCGGTAATTTTATCGATTCTGTAAATTTACTATGTAGGGGGGACTCTTCTGAGTCCCAAAGGCCTTAACGAATCGGTATTTTAGCATGAAATCAAACTTCATGGTAAAATACCGATTCCGGTGTGCATATACATGTGTGCATGCACACCTATGTCATGTGAAAGGCAGATCTGCCCTTAGGGCAGGTATGCCTTCCACATGGCACCTGTGCCTGTTTTGAGGGTGCCAGAGGGTGTCAAAGTGATACCCCCTGCACCCTTGTGAATTCTTTAATTACCGATTCGGTAAATACCGAATCGGTAATGCCTAATCATTCCTATGGACTTCAAAGCCCATAGGAATGATTATTTGTTTGAGTTACATAGCCATGTTAAAAGAGAATGATGCATAAGTGTTGCACGGGCATTGTAAATACCCTCCGATGTGTGCTTAGCAATTTCAAGTCACTTCCCCCGGGTTCAAGGGCCTTGTAAATACGTTCCCATGTGTGTCTGGTGATTTGAAGTCACTTTCCTCTTAGTGCAAGGCCCTTGTAAATACGCCCCATGTGTGCCTGGCAAATTTTAATTTTGATTGTTTGAGTTACATAGCCATGTTAAAAGTTATTGAAAAAAGGTGCAAGTTCCTTAAAAAAACGTTTTCATGTGTATTAGGGCATTTTCAGTCTGTTCCCCTTCAATGTAGGTGTATTATTGTTTTACATAAAATGTTTAAAAACTTTGTTTGAAATCAAATGCATGCACACTTAGGGCCCGATGTAGGTGGTCGTTTCAGGCCATTTACCGACCGGTTACGGCCGATTTCGGCCGTTTCCGACCGTTAAATGGCCAATCGGTATGTAGGGGCCTAAATCCAAGGCCACATGTAGGTAAATCTACATTTACAGAATCAGAAAAATTATTGGTTCGGTAAAATACCGAATCGGTAATTTTACCGATTCTCTAAATTTGCTATGTAGGGGGGACTCTTCTGAGTCCCAAAGGCCTTAACGAATCGGTATTTTAGCATGAAATCAAACTTCATGGTAAAATATCGATACCGGTGTGCATGCACTTGTGTGCTTGCACACTTATGTCATGTGAAAGGCAGACCTGCCCTTAGGGCTGGTTTGTCTGCCACATGGCACCTGTGCCTGTTTTGAGGGTGCCAGAGGGTGTCAAAGTGATACCCCCTGCACCCTTGTGAATTCTTTTATTTTATTCATTTTTATAGCATTGTTGAATCTAATTCTTACTGTTATTGATTTACTGTTTGGTAATAGTGGTTAATATTTTTTATTATATTTCACCACAGATTCAACTGCAGATTATTTGGAAATTAGAGAATGCCGACTAAGGGTAGAATTCGAAAGGCTATGAAACGTCAAAGACAGCAATTGACTAACATTTTGCAGCAGTCCTCTACATTAAAATTACCTCAACGGACGAAGAGAACACCGGGTAAGAGAACGAAATCCTTCCTTAGAAACATTTGTAGAAACAAAAGTATAACTACAGAACAAGTTTTAGTCCAGAAAAAGAGAGCCAATTTAAATGGAAAGGAAAGGCCCGTCAAAAAAGTTTGTGCTAGAGCAGGAGATAACTCTGTGCATGGCAGTAGAAAGGCAAATATATTCAGGGACATTCGTAAGCGAATGTTCCGCAACAGGATAATTGTCAATTTGCTAAAACAATTTAAAAAAGGTCAACAGAAAGTGTCATTTAATAAGAAAAAGAAAAATGTAGAGAAAATTATTGATCAGGCTTTCGAAATTAAGCGAAAGTTATTTATTTTGGTAATTAATAGAATTAGGAAACTAAACAAGGTAATCTATGTTTTCAAATCTAATAGTAGATGGAAGAGAGAAGTTAATCGAAGTAATTTTTGTGAAGTTTTCTTAGGAGAATGGATGCATAGTTCAAATAGTGAGGCATTTTTTAATGGGGAGAGTTATTTTCAGGACAATGTTTTGGTGCATGCAGTTGACAGCAGTGGTCGAGCATATGAGGTAAAAGATGGTCATCCGGTTGAAAAAGAAATACTTGTGTCTGCAGATGCAGAAGAGGCGCTAAGTGATGAGGTTTTAGGGAGACGTCCTAAGGGACCAGTGTACACCTGGAAGTGTAGTTCTATTTGCAGTGTGCGACAGGATTCCATCAATTTGCTTTGTGATTTTATACGGACATTTCATAAGAAAAGTGTAAAGCAAAAAATAAAGTTGTTGCAAGAATTAGATCCTTGCAGAGTGAGACAAGCGACGGGTTTGCGTGGTCATTCACTGGCTTGTCTTTCTAGGAGAGTATGCCAGAGTGTATTTCATCATTTCAGTATGGTAGCAGTGCATCATAATAAAGTGAGGAAATTAGTTAGAATGTTGTATTATGCTAAGAGTCCAGCAATTATGCTTAAAAAATTAAGCAGAGCTCTTTTGCATGGTTCTGAAGTAGATGTGAAGAATATTTGTCAAGAAATTGAGTTCTGTTACTTTGCTGGTAAAGAGAACAATGTTGATATTGAACCACTAGAAGAAGGTAATGTGGAAGACAGTGAACAGATTTTCAGTACAGATAAGTTTCACAAGGAAATTTCCTCGTTTATGGTGAAATCAAGTGAGAGGCCTAATTTCACTTGTGAGTGTTGTCGACGGACTTATTATAAGAATCAGACTAAGTTAGTGGATATATATGCAAAGAGTGATATGGAAAACAATAGTGAATGGAAGGATTTTGCCACATACTTGATGGTAGAAAATTGTTTTGATTTGGAAGCGGACCAACGTATGTGTACTTATTGCTATAACAAATTAAACCAAAACCAGATGCCTGCTAGAGCTGTTTATAATAATCTGGAATTAGATGACATTCCTTATGAATTGAAGGATTTAAATACTTATGAATCTATTTTGATTCAAAGTGTCCATCCCTTCCAGGCTATTGTACGAATGGAGCCAAAGACAGGGAAGTTGCCTCCATCAGATTTACAGAGAGGATTAAAGGGAAGGGTTGTTTATTTGCCTTTGGATTTGAAGAACAACATTAATACAATTGGAGTAGAGAAAGTGGAAGAGGAACCTCTGGTTATCATAGTTGATGGTGTTCCGACGAAGAGTAAGAAAATCTGGCAAGATTTAGTGGATGTTAGGAAAGTCAAAAAGGCAACATTGTATTTGATAAAAAATAATAAGTACTACAAGAATGTATGTGTTGCAGAAGAGGAAGTAAGTGAAGAAGAGGACAGCGATTTGTGTCCTGGTCAAATTGAGAAAGTAGAAGCCTCCAAAAAGGAAGAAATATATGAACATTATAGTGTTCATCCTTTGCATTCCAAGGAAGTCATGGGGAATGCTATTGAGTTGTTTCAAATGAAACAAGCCAAAGGGAGTCCCATTAGTGTTTGGGAGGAAAGTTTGGAAGCTCGGTGTTTCCCAGAGTTATTTCCCACAGGTCGAGGAGGACGATATGATGAGCGACCTGTTCAAATTCCTGCTTTAGAATACCGGACTTTACGATTGTATACAGAAGATCCTAGGTTTCGACAATGCATTTCCTATTTATTTCATCTATTGTTTGAAAGTGATCTCTCTGGATTGTCTTATGCAGTGAACCACATCTTGAAAAGTGGTGTACAACTGCGAAATATCTCGGCAAGGGACTTTATGGATAAAGTCAATGTGCAAGACAGTATTTTGGATTCTCACCTGATTAATCTCATGGCTTGTCAGCGTGGTACTAATGAGTATTGGTACCGCCGTCATGGTGACTTAAAATGTATGCTGAGGAACTTAGGAACTCCAACATGGTTCCTCACTCTCAGCTGTGCTGAGTATGGCTGGGAAGACTTACTTGAATTTCTACGAGAGGTAAATGGAAACATTGAAAATATTGAATTTAAGACACCCGGAGAACTGTGCTCTTTGGATCCTGTGAATGTATGCAGGTATTTCAATCATAGATTTGAAGCTATGATGTCTTTCATCACGAACAAGAAAAATCCACCTCTTGGAGAGGTATTGGATTTCTTCTGGAGAAAGGAGTATCAAGCAAGAGGTGCTCCTCATATCCATATGCTGCTATGGATCAAAGATGCACCCAAATTTGGAACAGATCCGGATGACTTAGTGATGAGTTTCATAGAACAGTATGCTACATGTGCTGTTCCAAAGACAAACAAAGACAAAAGTCTAAGAGAACAAGTTTTACGGTTTCAAAGCCATCGTTGTGGAAAGTACTGCCATCGTAAATTCAAAAACAAGGACAAATACTACACCAAATGTCGTTATGCATTTCCACGGTCGGTGTTATCAAAAGGAAGAGTTAACAATTTGATGTCTTCGCTGCGACATAATGTGATGAGGAAATCACCCAAAAACACATACAATTTGAAAAGAAACGAAGATTCCAAGTACATCAACGATTACAACCCAGTGATTTTGTCCATGTGGAATGCTAACATGGATATACAGTTTGTGGCTGACAACTGTACGGCTGTGGCTCGGTATGTGATGTCTTACATCACCAAAAAAGAAAAGACAGAACTAAAGGATATGTGGGAGGATATTTCCCATGAAAAGAGCTTCAGTAAGAAGTTGTACAGTTTCAGTCTGAAGATGTTGTCGCATCGAGAAATCGGTGCTTACGAATGTTCTGACCGGTTATCTTCAGCAAGTCTCTATGTCAAATCTAGGCGTATCATTTGGGCGAGTCTTGGTCTTGCTGCAACGTGTAATCGAGTTCTGAAACCTGTACGGGAAATTGAGTATTTGGCGGAGAAGGAGCCAAACAGTACAGATATTTTGAAGAGCAACATGTTGGATACATATTGTCCAAATAGAAGCAGTCACCTGGAGAATGCTTGTCTGTATGATGTTCTTCAAAATTACGTTTTCAAGAGTAACATCAAAGAAGATATTGATAAAGGAGTGTATGCTGTAATTGGAATTGAGGGATGTCTGGTCAAGCAAAAAAAATGTCAATTGATAAATCATCGAAAATTTGATTGCGAATCTCCCGAAAGAAAAGAGTTTTTCTATTTAGCTCTTTTGCAACTTTTCAAGCCTTGGCGTGCAGAAGAGGAACTGCTTGGGGATTTCCTCTGTTACGAAGACTCTTTCAATGCAGCCAAGGAGTCCATAGAATGTCCTGTTTTTCCAAAATATCTAGAAATGTTGAATGCAGAAATCGAGCAGGAAGCAACAATTGCAGCCGAGATTGCTAGAGACAGTTCTCAGGACAGTCAGAGTTCTGTTTCATTGAGTCAGGATCCACTAGGAGAACCAGTTATCGAAAATGAAGCTGCCACTGCCATGATTGAAGTGGAAAGAGCCATGGCACATGCTCAGGAGGATGCGGTTAACTTAGAAGATTTGGAAAGACAACTAAACGTTGAGCAGAGGAAAATATATGACGAAGTTACCAACCAAATTGAGCAGGGATTAAGTCATGAGAAGAAAGAGTGCTCATATACGTCGTTGAAGCCTCATTAAAGCAATTTCATGTTACCTGCAGAAAAGGACTGAGTCATCGCTGTCTTGTGTTGTGCCCGCTCCAACTGGACTGGCAGCTCATAACATTAAAGGGATTACTTTGCATCGGTTACTGATGCTGCCAGTGGAGCATGATAACAAATTACAATACCACAAGTTATCTGGAGATGCTTGTTGTGAAGTATCTAGAGTTTTGAAGAAGATGAAACTTCTTATCATTGACGAAGTAAGCATGGTTTCCAATGTCATGCTTGCTTTTGTGCATTTAAGAATGCAGGAAATTCTTAAAACAGAGTATGATGTGTTATTCGGTGGCAAACACATCATTGTTTTTGGTGATCTTCTGCAGCTGACACCAGTGAAAGGACAACCAGTGTTTAAACTGCTTACACATGAAGATACCAAGAAGTGCCTAGGGAGCATTGGCAACGTTAACATATGGTTAAACTTCAATTATGCTGAGCTGCGTGAAAATATGCGTCAGGCGAAGGACGAAGATTACAAGAATATTCTACAAGAAATTAGAATCGGGAAAGTGACTGAGCGTGGTAAAGAAGCTTTACATGCACGCTTACTGTCAAATTTATATCCAGAAGAAGACGTTTTGCCAGAGGATATTTTTCAGAAAATTACTGTGAAGAAATCTGGAATATGTTTGATGCCAACTCTTGCAGAATGTTCCATCTTCAATAACAAAATGTTGAATTTAGAAAAACAAGAGATTGTGAAACTGGAAGCTATTGACAAAATAGAGCATATGGGAGCAACAATTATTTTGTCAGAGAATTTGAAATCTAAATTGGATTCATTAGAGAAGACTATATCTAAAACTGCGGGTTTTGAAAAGACTTTGAATGTGTGCTTAAATTGCCGAATCATTTTGAGAAGGAATTTACATGTTGAAAGAGGTCTGGTAAATGGATCAATGGGTAATGTTGTTAATTTTGAGAAATACAGAAATAGAGATGGAATTGAATTTTTAAAAATTAAATTTGATGGCATTGAGGAAGTTCAGCTAATTGGTCGTTGCTCTGCTAGGTTTTTGCTTGTAAAAGACTTATATGTTCGCCGTAAGCAGTTTCGTGTTAGCTTGGCATATGCGGTGACAATTCATAAATCACAAGGTTTAAGTGTAGACACTGCTTTAGTGAATATTGACAGTTCTGTATTCAAAGAGGGTATGGCTTATGTAGCATTGTCACGAGTCAGAACTTTATCGGGTTTGTACTTGATTGACTGTGATGTCACAAACATTTGTGCAGATCTAGATTGTGTTAAGGAATACAATAGGTTAAGAAGAGAGTATGCACCACATTTGCCTCAATATCCTTTGATTGAGAAACGTGTAGTAGGCCGGAAACGAAGAAATATCAGTAATAGTAGGGATGTTGTAGCAAAAAGACCAAAAGTCGATGAACCTAAAATTGTAAGCAGGAATAAAATGAATTATGTTGAAAATGTTGTTGGTTTTAAGTTTGAAAATAGTTCTGGTGTCAACTGCTATGCTAATGTAGTTGTTAATGTTCTCTTTTCACTAGAGACTTTCAAAGAACAGATTGTGATCAATTCGGAACAAAGTTTATGCTGTTTATTGAATTCTGTGTTAGAGAAATGTAGTGCTGATAGAACGAGAGTAGAAAGTGTGTCTGAAATTCGTTTTCTGTTAGACAAATGTTCAGGTCAAACAGAATTCTCTGAAAATATTCAGCATGATTGTCAGGAGTTTTTAATGTATATGCTTGATGTATTGCAAGATGAGGGTGTAGATGTAGATTATCTATTTGGCCTTTCTTATCAATGGCAGCATGACTGCGAGAACTGTAGGCTATCAAGTACTACTAGTGTAGACTCAGAAAGATTTATATATTTAACTTTGCCTGACAGTAAATCAGTATCCTTCAATAAGCCAGTAAAGGCAGCCGATCAAAATATGGAGTGCAGCCAATATAAGTCTGGAATGCTGTCCACGTTAATTTTACGAAGTTATGGCCAGTATGTCATTTTAATGTTCCAACGATGTAGGCCTGATGGAACTAAATTGACAACTTTAATTAATAATTTTGTGGCTTCGCAGTTGTCAATATCAGGAAGGACTTTTATAACTACTGCAATTATATATCATAACGGTCCTCAAACGAATTCAGGACATTATACAGCTTATTTGAAATCTGGTAACGGTTGGTCATTCTGCAATGATTCTGTTTTAACTTTCAAAAAAAGATTGCCTTTCCACTTTCAAAATTCTTACCTGGTGTTCTTACAACCAAAATTTTAGGAAAGGAAGCTTGGGATTTGTTTAGAGGAATTTACAGAGGTTCTAATGGCTCCTACTATATATGGCCTTGTGGATAATTGTAGTACAGAGCGAAAACTGTTTGTTTTTATAAGCAAAGTCAAGCAGCAGATCAAAATAAGGAGTAGAGGAAATGTAAGTCTGCAATGCTGTCCACATTATTTTTGTAAACTTATGGATGAAATGTCATTTTACAATTTCAACTACATAAACTTGAAGAAAATAAGTTGTCCAGTCTAATTAAAAATGTTTTGGCTACACAGTCATCGATTTCAGGAAGAACATTTGCAACTGCAGCTATTATATAATATGCTGGTCCTTTGACAACATCTGGATATTACACAGCGTATTTAAAATTTAAAAAATGGCTAGTCTTTCAGCAAACATTACTAATTGAGTATGAAGCAATGTTGCCTTTTGACTTGATTTTTGAAGTCAGAATTTAGGGTAGGTAATTGGACTATAATGATTCTAGGTGTTACTGTAACTTAGTGTGCTGTTTCAAATTGCTTTGTATGTCTCAGTTTTCTTAAAACAATTGAGTTTATCTTTCAGAAGGTGGCGGGCAGAAAATAGTAACAGCACAACAGAGTATAAGCTGTTCATAGGATATCCTTTGACGTCATAGAAAGTAAGTTACTTTGGAGAAGTTCCTATTTCTGCTTATTTATATTATTTGGGTTTTTTAAACACAATCATTTTGATTGTGTTTTTTCCCCCGCTGTTATATGATGAATACCTTCAACTCACTGTTTTCAGTGAAATTTGATATTTTCTGATAACAGCAAAAATAACCATTAAATATGTTTAATTAATTTTCTACTTTGAATTGTGATTTCTAATATGTATATGGATTGGTGTGGCTCACTGGTTAGAGGCAGCAGACCCAGAAGCAGAGGTCGGCCCGGGACCAGGGTTCAATTCCTGACGCGGCAGGATCTTGGGCCTTGGTCAGCGGACTCGATAATTCTCGCCTCTGTGCCTACTCCAACCATGGGTGCCACTCAGCAACTTTGGTCAATAGCTTGCTTAATCTCTAGTAATGGCCCCATCAGCACCGGGGATCCCTGGCTTCACCTTGGGGATGCCCAGGAGGAACCATCTCACAGGGAAAGCCAGGATGGGTTCCCCAGTGGTATACAGTGCCGGGACGCCTCTTTGCTGGGGCAGCTGTGCACTTTACTAGTATACCACATTTAACATTTAACATTCATTTTGTCTCATACTCACTCTTTTTTACCATCTTGTATTAATTTAAATTTTTTTGTTCTTTCTTACACAGATTGAAAGTATGAAAATGATAATACAGTACGGTAATGACAATTATAAGGTAAGCGTTTAGTACTCTTTACGTTACATGTCTATCAGATTTAACTTTTATTAGTTCCTCTGCTTCTTTTTTTTAACCCTTAGTTTCCTGTCTTTGCTACTTCCTTCATTTCTTTTTCTATTACTTATTTATACTACTCTTTTCACTTCTTTTATCCGTCCCTCTTTCAACAGTAACTGTGTGTTACTCCCTCTATTTGTCTTTCTTTTCACATTACTCTCTGTTTATTAACTCGTCTTTTTAAAAAAAATATTTTTTTAGTTCGCTCCCAGTTCGCGTACCCGAACGCTAACCGGGAAGCGTATCAAAAGAAATAGAGGATGCTAGAGTGCTAAACATTCTAGCAATTTTTTTAAAAAGGGAAGGTAGTTCTGAAAAGAACTTTTTTTTATTATTTTTGATGTTTTATATTTTTTTGTGTTTTTTTTGAGGAAGGGGAAACAAAAATGATTTACTTCAAAGGGCTCAACAGGAGCAACAAAAAAAAATTACTTTCTAGGACGTTTTGGACATTGATGATTTTCATATGATCTATTTATTAAAGTAATACTCATATCTCCGTGTGAAATTAATTTTCCACATGCTACACAAGTCAATCTCATCTGTCCAAAGTTCTTTTGCAGATTTGGGACCGTTTCCCTTGCCTCTGACTCACTTATTGCTAAGTCATTGGTGGATGTTTTTGCCGGTCGGGGGTTATCCACCAAATCTCGAAGTTGTGCTTTGGAATAATTAAGAGGGTGCCAACTCTCCATGTGCCGATGCATGGTATGATTACCAAAGCTATATTTTTTTTTGGTCCCTCTCGAGAGTGTTTTTTTGCAGATGAGGCAGGTAACGAACCTGGCATTAACTTTCTTTTCATGAGAAGGAAAAGAAAAAAATTG
Organism: Lissotriton vulgaris; assembly: GCF_964263255.1. NCBI lineage: Eukaryota > Metazoa > Chordata > Amphibia > Caudata > Salamandridae > Lissotriton > Lissotriton vulgaris. The sequence goes on from NW_028250977.1 coordinate 111,858, forward strand.
CCAGATAAAATTCACTTTCACATGGGACGTTCTTGGCATTTCTTTCAGAAAGCCACTTGTCCCTTGCTCCTGTTCCTCGTCTTCCTCTTCTTCTTCTTCTTGGTCGAAGATGACCTGGCTAGTCGGTCCTCTCTTCTTTGGTGGTGGTGGAGGTGGTGGAGATCCACCAGCTGCAGCTAATACAAATGCCATGTCTTAGCAAACAAAAACAGGTCTTTCTCTCATAAAAATGAAAGTCGGAGTGAGGAAAAAAGGTGGGACTTTCATCATTTGAGAAAAGAAAATGTTCTAAACCAATGAAAAGTGTTTGTTTTACGTCATATGATCAAGCGTTCCATCATTAGGAAACTAAAAGTAAAATCAACCAATGAAAAGTTTTAAGAACTAGTCACATGACCTGTTATGCTTACGTTCCGCGTTCCACGCCGCGCCTCGGATCGATTCCGGGGCTTTACGTTTCGCGCCTTGGTTCGCGTTCCAGAACGCTTCCGGGTGCGCTAACGCAGCACGTCATAAGGGGCATTACGTAGTAACGCGATATGTTGCGTTTACGGGACGCGTCACGATGTGCCTTTCTAACGCGGTATTTGCACTAACGGAAAGTTTACCGGTTCGCGGATCGGCAGCGAAACAAGAAAAAATTATTTAAACTATAATATATATTGAATTAAAAAATATAATACAAACATATATAAAATATATTTGTGAATTAGAATAAAAATATATGTTACAGCTATAGATATTAGCTTTTAAAAAACCAATGAAATTCACTGAAAAAACCATAGCTTATAGACCATATATAGTTAGGGATTAGCATTTACAAAACCAAGAAAATTCACTGAAAAAACCATTGGTTATAGACCATATATAGTTAGGGATTAGCATTTACAAAACCATAATTTACTCGCACAAAACCATAGAAATTCGCATATATAGTTAGTTGCAATAACTATATATCGCGCACCCGCAATCCACTGCTGATGATGTCACATATTACATCATTCATGACATGGTCAGTGACATCACTGATGACTTCACTGATGACATCTCAAATGAAATCACTGATGACATCACTGATGACAACTCAAATGACATCACTGATGACATCTCAAATGACATCACTGATGACATCACTGTTGACATCACTGATGACAGCACTGATGCCATCTCAAATGACATCACTGATGACAACTCAAATGACATCACTAATAACATCACTGATGACATCTCAAATGACATAATTGATGACATCACTGATAACATCTCATTTGACATTAGTGATCACGTCATTGATGATATCATTCATGTGATAAAACGATGAATCTCTTCAGACTCTAATATAACCTTAGATACAATCAGTGTAAACAGACACTCACAGACTGTCACTCATCCATGGAGTTACTCACACACCTAGTCAGTCATGCAAAGAATCAATCACACCTCCTTTCCCTCAACTATACAGTTATACATACCTTACTTATTAAAACATATACTAACACATATTTACTCTCTTATACAATCCCTGATACACGTTCACAATGATCCATACAGCCACTCACACATTCACTGGCTCTTATGCACAGTTATTTATATATGTCAACCCCAACTTGGACTGTGTTTTACATATGTACTTACTTTGACATGTAGCACTGAGATATCCATTCATTCACCAATACACTCATGCACACAGTCAACCGCCCATGCAGCTGTTTCCACATGCACTTTTGAACCCATACATCTAGTGAATCAACTGCTCACACATCTATGGACAGAGTCATACACCTCCCAGCCACCCACACACATACTCAGTCTCCCATACAAATACCTGGGCAACCAATCAATAACCCATATAGTTACTCATATAGCTACTGATCAACACATGCAGCAGTTTACATAACAACAGACATAATGATGCACAAATTAAGACAGTTTAGTCACTAACCCATGCACTCAGTGAGAGACATTTAATCATTCTCTCATACAGTCAGTCATGCACCTACTAAATCCTTCATCCAGACTCTTATACATCCACTCATTCTTCAATATGTAAGACATAATTTTTCTTTACAGAAACATACAGTCACTGGATGATGTCATCAGTGATGTCATCAGTGATGTCATTTGAGATGTCATCAGTGAAGTCATCAGTGATGTCACTGACCATGTCATGAATGATGTAATATGTGACATCATCAGCAGTGGATTGCGGGTGCGCGATATATAGTTATTGCAACTAACTATATATGCGAATTTCTATGGTTTTGTGCGAGTAAATTATGGTTTTGTAAATGCTAATCCCTAACTATATATGGTCTATAACCAATGGTTTTTTCAGTGAATATATATATATATATATATATATATATATATATATATATATATATATATATATATATATATATATATATATATATATATATATATATATATATATATATATCCTGATTTCGCCTCTAGCACACAGGAATCGAATCCCAAGAGACGATGCAGACCCAAATTGTGCTGGATATTTCTTTATTTTCAGTTACTCGCCCAACACCACCGCCATGACGCGTTTCGGTCCCTCTCGGACCTTGATCACATGACACATCACACGGGCAGATCAACACCATTTAAAGTGACAGTGCAGTTTCAAACATAATGGATATGGATGAAAGACTCAGTTCCTGCGTAAATGCATTACTAACTGTGAAATACAGTTCATATAGGCTTACACATTTTGTAAAAACATCCTGTGCAAAACTAGCTGATAAATACAGTACATATAAAGTGCAAAATGTGCCAGATTCATGTGCAAGTTGCAAACTTAGTAAACATTCACAATAAATATTTACAAAACCGAGTAAGAAACATCAATAAATAATTATATTCATTATTTTTGATAAAAACATCCCATTGCTAAAATCAACCAGGCAAAAGGAACTTTCTAAAATATGTGCATGATTAAAAAATCTATGCTAAAAAGTCCTCTATGGCTGCATCAATAATGAGTGTGTTCTATTCGGAGTCTTGAGTCACATCCGTGACCAGCACATGATGAAAATTTTGTTTAGCCACTAATCCACGCAGGAACATTAGAGTAATTATTAAGAAGTATAGCCCAAGTGGGCAAGCTCCTAATCACCCACAAGCAAAATATATATCAGAAAAGTGTGTTCACACCCTAAAACCAAAAGTAACCTAGTGAAAATTAGTGAAAGTATAAAGTACTTAAAATTGATTCTTTTTGTGAGCGGCATTTCGATGTATTCATTGTGGATGGACACAGGAAGATATATACAGATTTAAAACACACCATAAATCTCAGATATAGATTATAAAAACGTATAAAAATCTTCCGTTGAGTTCAAACCATTCGGACTCTTTGTGTCCATCTCAGGAATGTATTTTGTTTCCAATCTTCTTAATCTAGCATTTCTATCCCCACCGCGCCTCAGGGGTGGAATGCAGTCAACTACATAGTATTTCAACAGATCAGAGTTCTTAGCGTGAGCTGCTGAAAAATGGCAAGCCACAGGGTATGATTCATCCCCATTTTTTATAGCCCGTAGATGTTGTAGAACTCTCTTATGACACTGGGGTCTAGTGCTCCCTACATATTTCAATCCGCAGGGGCACTCCAAAACATATATCGCATATTCTGTCTTGCACGTAAGCTTTTTATCAATTTTCCTAGGTTTACTATGAAAAGGGCTCTGGTATTCAGTTTTATTTATACCCTGTCTGCATGCTTTACAAGTAGCACACTTGATGAAACCCTTACTTTTCATCAGCCAGTCAGATGAGGATTTTGTTTCAGGACTACTGGACACCAAGGTGTTACTCATGGAGCTGGCCTTTCTAAAAGTCAGATTGGGGGAACGTGTTAATTTCTCACCCAAGGTTGGATCATTCTTGATTAGTGGCCAATTCCTGGTGATAATTCTCCTAATAGCCTGATGCTGATCACTATACGTTAGTATGAGTCTCAGGGGTTGTTCATCAAGCGGAATGTCTTTGATTTTTCCTCTAGTGACCAATGCCTGTGTTCTACTTTGTGCATTGGCTCTTCTGGTCGCACTGTCAATGACCTTGGGGCTATACCCTCTTTCAATGAATCTCATCCGACATTCCCTCTGTGCCTTAAGACAATCTGATTCTATGCTGCAGATTCTTCTGATCCGCAGCATCTCCCCATAAGGGATGCTGCGGATCAGGTGGGCCGGATGGTTGCTACCTGCACGCGGTACTGTATTGCTGCTGTGCTTTTCCTATGCAATCTAGTGTTAAGAGAGTTCTCAAACTTAAATAATTCAACATCAAGGAACATGACCGAGGTCTTGCTGATGTGGCTTGTGAATGTTGTTCATGTTGTTGTTATTCAGTGAATTGACAAAATTCAGTGCCTCATTCTCAGTTCCTCTCCAAATGAACAGTAAATCGTCAATATATCTGAACATATGTGCTACCTGATTATTGACAAATAAAAGATTTTCATCTAATAGTGTCAGTCTTTTCCATAGCCCCATGTGCAGGCAGGCGTAGCTAGGTGAAAAACATGCCCCCATAGCTACGCCTCTAATTTGTTGGTATACCTGTTTGGAAAAAAAGAAATAGCTATTCTCCAGACACATGGTAATGATTGCTATCAGCATTTTGTTATGTTCCAGGTAGCACATGGGACGCTTTTGGAGAAAATAATCCACCGCCTTTAATCCGTCCCTGTGATGTATACTGGTATACAATGACGATACGTCCATTGATATTAGCACCATGTCCTCACTCCACACCACCTTTTCCAATTTCCTCAGTAGGTCGCCTGTATCTAATACAAAAGATGGCAGTGTCCGTACACAGTCTTGCAAAAAATGATCCACATATTTGCTAGCATTTAGGCTACCACAGGCAGAGATAATAGGACTGCCTGGTGGATTCGAAGTGCTCTTGTGGACCTTGGGTATGAAGTACAGTACCGGCATTATGGGATTACCATTTTTCAGAAATGTGTACTCATCTGCAGATAACAACCCCGTACTTCTCCAAGCCATCAAACATGAGTAAAATTTGTCCCATGATGCTCTTACCGTGCCCATGTCACAGCGTCTATAGCACTCCTTATCACCCAATTGTCGTTCAGCCTCATCACAGTACATTTTCCTGGGCCAGTGGACAATGTAGCCACCTTTGTCAGATTGACGTACAACAACTTCAATATTGTTATTCAGCTTGGCCATAAGTTTGAAATACGCATTGTCCTTTGCAGTATATCTCTTTTTTGCCTCATTTTGTTTTTTATGTAGGATCTTCAACTCCTGTGTCACCTTATCATGGAAGATGTCCACATTGTCACGAATCATGATAGGACAAAATTTCGATTTTACCCTGAATGTTGTAAGTGGTCCTTGCACAGTAGTCATTGGCATTTGACTCAAAATATCATCTGTGACATTACCCTCATCACTTAACTGATGTAAATCCTGCATGCGGCCAATATCTTGTACTGCAATGCCTGGCACTTCCTCTAATGTGTTCATCATTGCAGTTTTATTCCTTGAACTCCCCTGAAGTAAATGAAACTTTTTGAGTTTGATTTTTCTCACAAACTTGAATATATCAACTCGACAGTCAGCATAATTGAAGTTACCTCTTGGGCATATTTATATTACCACTCTTGGAACCTCAGCTTTTTGTGGAGTCTATCTTACTGAGAGCGCACGTTATTGACATTGTTTGTTTCAGGGATTTCCTTTCCAACACGCTACGCCGGTGTGTGTGCCACTTCCTGTATATTCCTATATATATATATATATATATATATATTCAATGAAAAAACCATAGGTTTGACACCAGTTATAGTTAGCTGGAAATTTTACTGACATAAAACCATTGAAATTCCCACGTTATATTTAGTTGGACTCACTATAACTTGCGCGTGTAATGCACTGCTGATGACATCACATATTACATCACTCATGACATGGTCAGTGACATCACTCATGACATTACTGATGACACCATCCAGTGAATGTGTGTCTTTCTGAAAAATAAATATGTTTTATATATGTATATGTAAAGGTCGATGGAAGAATAAATGTTTAAATAAGTGTCTTAATAGATGTTTTTTTTTAAAAATTGATTGGTTAACTGGCTTATTAAGTGTATTTTAGTGAATACATATATTAGAGAGTATTGTTTAAATATTTAAATGTTTGTATCAGTGTTTCACTTTGTGTATAAGTGGCTGCATGGGTTGGTGAGTAGCTACATGTGTGTGTATATGGGTTATTAGATGTTTTTTTTAGTTTCCTTAGAAGTAAGGAGGTAGTGTGTATATAGTTGTATATGCAAATAAATTGATGTTCAATAGTTTATTTGTATGTGTGAGTATGTGTGTGAGTAACTTTTGGATGACTGTCGGTGTGTAACAGGATGTATAGGTGTATCACTACATATAATGAGTGTGTATATGTATGAGTGACTATATAGAACTGTTGGTGAATGAGTGGATGTGTATATAAATGGTGGAATTACTGAATTGGTTGTTGTAACTGGTATCGGTATCTCCACTTTTTTGAAAATGTTAGATTCTATTTTTGAATATGTGTTTCAAGGGTTACTTTACAGTGAAAGGAGGTCTGTCACTCTGTCACAAGGATGGTGTCATCAGTGATGTCATGAGTGATGTCACTGACCATGTCATGAGTGATGTAATATGTAATGTCATCAGCAGTGCATTACACACGCAAGTGAGTCCAACTAACTATAACGTGGGAATTTCAATGGTTTTATGTCAGTAAAATTTCCAGCTAACTATAACTGGTGTCAAACCTATGGTTTTTTCAGTGAATTTAATAGGTTTTTTAAATGCTAATTCCTAACTATAACTGGTGTGAAACCTATGGTTTTTTCAGTGAATTTCAATGGTTTTTTAATAGCATTTCTCTATAGGTATAAAAAGTAAAAAATGTTATAACGAATTTTATATTGTATAATTATGTAATATTTTTTTTTTTTTTTTTTTTTTGCCCCGGAGCGCTCCCGGGGCGCGTACCGGTGAACGCACGGGTAAGCGCAGTGCTTTGGCGCGCCCCGTTGTGCGTACCAGTGAGCGTCCTGTTAGCGCTATTCTCACGTACGAAAACAACATCGTGACGTTTCCCGTAACCGCGTGATGCATCATATGACGCACTGCGTAAGTACACCTGGGAGCACGCGAGCGCATACGATCGCGCAACGTCCTGACGCGCTTATGCTACGCACCCCCGGGCATGCTCCGGGGCGCGACTTCGGGCGCGCCCCGGGGCGCTGCCCGGGGCGCGTAGCGTAAGTGCGTTGGGTCATGTGACCTGAAAATAAAACTTTTTATTGGTTCATTTCACTTTTGGTTTCCTAATGATGTAAGGCCAGGTCATGTGACCTAAAAATAACACTTTTCATTGGTTCAGAACAGTTTTCTTTTCCAAATGATGAAAGACCCCACCTTTTTTCCTCATTCTACCTTTGTGCTTTGAGAGAGGTAGACCTGCAGTTATTTCAGTAGAAAATGGCTACATTAGCTGCAGCTGCTGGATCTTCTGGACCACCACCACCACCACCACAAGGACCACCACAACTTCACAGTGGTGGAGATCAAGAAGAGGAGGAGGATGAGGAGCAGGAGGAGAGGAGATTCGTCCTAGAGGACAATATTACCTACAAACCTAAAGAGCACATCATCTGGCAGTTTTTTTCAATCGCCAACGACAAAAATATGTAAATGCGCCTAAGGCAACCTGCTTAATATGTCATCAGGAGCTGTCAAGGGGGAATCCCAACAAAAAATACTCCTTTGGCAACCACACCATGATCAGGCATATGCAACGGAAGCATCCAAATAACTATGCTAGGGCAGAGGTCAGTGAACTGGCCAGAAACCTTGTCCAATCTTCTGCCAGCACCTCCCAAACTAATGTTTCCACCCCATCGGGACCGGAAGTTAGGGAGATGTGCTCCACCATACAAACAAAGTTTTCCAATTTTAAAATGGTTTGTATTTTATGTGGACAAACAATATGCTATGGAGAGAAAAGCATCACACTTATTAACCGTGCTTGGGATAACCAGAAGTGCCCAAGGAAACATTAATTTTTTCCGCTTTTTTTTTGCTCCTGTTGAGCCCTTTAGAATTCCCTGTTTTTTGTTTCTCCCCTTAAAAAATACAAAAAAAATATAAAACTGTTCAGAGAAGTCAAAAAAGTACAAAAATTTAAAAAAAACAATAAAAAAAATATAAAACAACAAAGAATAAAAACAACAGTTCTTTTTAGAACTACCTCTAATGTATAAAAAAAAGCAACTTTTTTGGGAAACTCTGTCATGCTTTTTTCTCCACGGTACGCTCCCCGGTACGCGTACCGGGGCACGTACCGGTCGCTCCCCCCGCGAAAATCGATTTTTTTGTTGTTGTTTTCAGCGCCGAGGCCCTTTTATGTCTCCCACATCAAACCTAGGGGGTCGGGGGGGTCTACCCTGCCCCCTTATGGTCATTTCCCCCTTTTTTTTCCATCTCTTGTGTCTCTATCCTACCGAGACACAAGATGGCAGCCTGTCCGACTGTTTCGAATGTTTACAGACACCCGAGAGCCAATCAGCTTTCCGTACGCACCTCGAGTGTCGCGCCCGCTGCGCTCCCCGGTGCGCGTACCGGGGCGCGCTTATAGATATATATATTTTTTTGAACCTTAATTACTCAAAATCCACTGGCGCACATATCTTGAGACATAGCAAAGGCACATCGGGCTACCAGTCCCTACAATTTTGCCAAGTTTGGTGGAAATCCATTCAGCCGTTCGGGCTAAAAGTGAGTTTGACTGCCCTATGGAAATTAACATGGAGAAAACACGTTTTGGGACCCCCTCTTTTATCTCGGCACCCGCTTGACGAATCCCCCCCACATTTTCAGGGAAGGAGCGGAGCGGACCACCTTCTTTGAGAAATTTGCGAAGATTCGTCCACCGGCGCCAAAGTTATTCCCCATAGAATGTTGCGGATTTCCTATGGTAAATAGATCCTAACTATAACTACCTACTGGCGACCGCCAGTAGGTAATATATGTATATATATATATATTCACTGAAAAAACCATAGGTTTCACACCAGTTATAGTTAGGAATTAGCATTTAAAAAACCTATTAAATTCACTGAAAAAACCATAGGTTTCACACCAGTTATAGTTAGCTGGAAATTTTACTGATATAAAACCATTGAAATTCCCACGTTATAGTTAGATGGACTCACTATAACTTGCGCGTGCAATGCACTGCTGATGACATCACATATTACATCACTTATGACATGGTCAGTGACATCACTCATGACATCACTGATGACACCATCCAGTGAATGTGTGTCTTTCTGAAAAATAAATATATTTTATATATGTATATGTAAAAGTTGATGGAAGAATAAATGTTTAAATAAGTGTCTAAATGGATGGTTTTTAAAAATTGATTGGTTAACTGGCTTAATAAGACATCATCAGCAGTGCATTGCACGCGCAAGTTATAGTGAGTCCATCTAACTATAACGTGGGAATTTCAATGGTTTTATATCAGTAAAATTTCCAGCTAACTATAACTGGTGTGAAACCTATGGTTTTTTCAGTGAATTTAATAGGTTTTTTAAATGCTAATTCCTAACTATAACTGGTGTGAAACCTATGGTTTTTTCAGTGAATTTCATAGGTTTTTTAAATGCTAATTCCTAACTATAACTGGTGTGAAACCTATGGTTTTTTCAGTGAATTTCATAGGTTTTTTAAATGGTAATTCCTTTGTATATCGAGTTTCTAACCTTTTTTTTTTTTTTCAATTTGCTGTTTTTTTTTAAGTATTCATTTTTTTTATATAATTTTTTTCTTTTGCGCTCTGGGTGCGCGCTCCGGGAAGCTTTCAGCTAAGCTCTCCGGTAAGCTTTTCCGAGAGCTCATCTGAAAGCGCACCCAGAGCGCAACTGTCGTTCGTGAAAAAAAATATGAATGAAAAGTTAATAATAATGCAAAACATTTCGTACCATACAAATAAAATTTGTTTTTTTTAATAAGGAAAATGATTATGCATTTCTATAAAAGATTGATGACGTCACTTCGGCGCGCAACGTAAGTGCCCTCGGAAGGGCCTACGTTCGCGGCGCATAAACGCACGCAAAAGCGCCTACGATCGCGCCACGTTTGCGCCCCGGAAGCGCCTACGATCGCGCTGCGTAAACGCACCGGAAGTGCTCCGGAGCGCGCAGCGTAAACGCGTCGGGTCATGTGACCCTAAAATAACACTTTTCATTGGTTGCTAACAGTTTTTTTTTACAATGAATGAAATCCCCACCCATTTCCTTCACTTCTTCTTTCACTTTTGTGACTGAAAGACCTGCCTTTTTTGCTGCTCCATATTCCTGGATTCATCATGGCTGCCAGACCATCCAGCAGTGAAGATGACTCCAATGATTTCATTGATGAAGAGCCTCCTCAGCCGAAGGTCAAAGAACATTTCATCTGGAAATTTTTTAAGTTTCCAGCAGACCAGAAGAAGGTGAATGCACCAAAAGTAGAGTGCAGGATCTGCAAACAGGTCCTGTCACGGGGTAACCCCCCAAAAAAATACTCTTTTGGCAACTTCACCATGATTCGCCATGTGGAGAGGAGGCACCCCCAGAATTTTGCCCGGGAAAGTGTCAGGGCTCTGGCACAAGAGGTTCCCAGAGATGGGGCCTCTACATCAACAGGAGGAGCAACTTCTTCTGGAAGAGAACAATCACAGGAGCAGGTAGCAAACATACAACCTGCATTTAACCATGGGGTCGTCAAATGCAGATACTGCAATCAACTCCTCACCTATGGGGAGCAAAGTGTCCTGCTCATGGTTCGAGCATTGGAGAACCATCGCTGCCCTTCCCACCCCTAATTTTTTTCTTTTCTTTTTGCTCCTGTTGAGCAGTTTCCATTCCCTGTTTTTGTTCCTGTTCAGTTAAAAGAAGAAAACCAAAAGTTCTTTTCAGAACTACCTCCAATTCTCATCAAAGAGCTATATTCTTAAAAAATGAAGAGTAAGTGAAATATAGTGCATTGATAATTGAAAGGAGAATGAGTAAGAAAGAACAGAAAGGTATGAGAGGTGAAAGGAAGTGAAGTAGGAGGAATGAAAGAAGGTGAGTGTTAGAAAAGAAAGTTATGACACAGTGAATAAACTGGAGGCCTCATTTCTGAAAAGTGACGCATCGCTACGTGAAAACAGCGATGCGTCACTTTTCTGGACGCACTCCTTATGACATTCCAGATATGTCATATTTAATATATAACTAATCAATTCGCAAGGAGTTACAGATATGTCAGTATTTCTGACATATCTGTAAACACAAAAGTAACGCATTGCAGGAGTGCGTCACAAAAGTGACGCAACTCCAGTAATGTGTCCTTTCACATGGAAAAAGCACCATGTGAAAGGTTTGCTGTGAAGCAGGCGCAAGATTTTGGCGCAACAGCATCCTAAAAGTGACGCACTGCGTCATTATTACCAAGCTTTTTGCAAGGAACACCCCCTCTGCATGCATTATACCTGACACTATTTTTTAAAAAGTGACGCATCTAGGTACATGGGTCACTTTTTAAAACTCTGCGCCATATTGTATCTGCATCAGGTATAATGTATGCAGAGGGGGCAATCCCTCGCAAAAAGCTTGGTAATAACGGCGTACTGAAATCTATGAGATTTCTCTGCGTCACTTTTAGGATGCTGTTGCGTCAAAATCTTGCGCCTGCCTCGCATCACTTTTATGTTTACAGATATGTCAGAAATACTGACGTATCTGTAACTCCTTGCAACATGATTCGTCATACATTAAATATGACACATCTGGAATGTCATAAGGACTGTGGACAGAAAAGTGACGCATCACACCAGCAGTGTAATAAAATGTGCCTCGTTGCACTATATTTAAAGGATGCAACAGCATCCTAAAAGTGACGCAGTGAAATCTCAAACATTTCACTGCGTCGCTATTACAAAGCTTTTAGTGGGGGAACACCCCCTCTGCATGCATTATACCTCACGCAGATATAATGTGGCGCTTGATTTTAAAAAGTGACCCATCTACCTAGATACGTCACTTTTTAAATATAACGCAACGAGGCACATTTTTTTACACCACTGGTGCGATGCGTCACTTTTCTGTGCGCACTCCTTATGACATTCCAAGTAACGCATTGCTGGAGTGCGTCACAAAAGTGACGCAACTCCAGTAATGTGTCCTTTCAAATGGGGAAAGCAGCATGTGAAAGGTCTTGCCTCAGTCTAACACCTGCTGTAAAGCAGGCACAAGATTTTGACGCAACAGCATCCTAAAACTGACGCAGTGAAATCTCAAAGATTTCACTGCGTCGCTATTACAAAGCTTTTTGCGGGAGAACACCCCCTCTGCATGCATTATACCTGACGCTATTTTTAAAAAGTGACGCATCTAGGTACATGGGTCACTTTTTAAAACTCTGCGCCACATTATATCTGCGTCAGGTATAATGTATGCAAAGGGGGCATTCCCCCGCAAAAAGCTTGGTAATAACGACGTACTGAAATCTATAAGATTTCTCTGCGTCACTTTTAGGATGCTGTTGCGTCAAAATCTTGCACCTGCCTCGCATCACTTTTATGTTTACAGATATGTCAGAAATACTGACGTATCTGTAACTCCTTGCAACATGATTCGTCATACATTAAATATGACACATCTGGAATGTCATAAGGAGTGCGCACAGAAAAGTGACGCATAACACCAGCAGTGTAATAAAATGTGTCTCGTTGCACTATATTTAAAAAGTGACGCATCTAGATAGATGCGTCACTTTTTAAATATTGCATAACAATGCGCATTTTTTTACACCGCTGGTGCGTCACAAAAATTGACGCACAGGAGGCGCAAAACTAACAGCGCAAGGCCTTCATAAATATGGTCCTGGATTTTCCCCGTGCTTCGCCGGTGCGCGTACCATGCGCTTCCCCCGCGCAAAACGAAAAAAATTTTTTAATGCCCTGCAGGACCCTATTTTAGTCCCTACATCAAACCTAGGGGGTCAGAGGGGGTCTACTCTTCCCCCTTATGGTCATTTGCCCCTTTTTTTTTCAAACCCCTTGTGTCTCGATTTTACCGAGACACAAGATGGCGGCCGCTCCAGACTGTTTAGAATGTTTACAGACACCCAAGAGCCAATCAGCTTTCTGCGCGCAAGTCGCGTGTCGCGCCGGGAGCGCACTCAAGTGCGCGCACCGGAGAGCGCCTATAGATATATATATTTTTTTGAACCTAAATTACTCAAAATCCACTGGAGCACATATCTTGAGACATAGCAAAGGCACATCGGGCTACCAGTCCCTACAATTTTGCCAAGTTTGGTGTAAATCCATTCAGCCGTTCGGGCTAAAAGTGAAATTGACCGCCCTATGGAAATTAACATGGGGAAAATGCGTTTTGGGACCCCCCTTTTATCTCGGCCCCCGCATGACGTATCCCCCCCAAACTTTCAGGGAAGGACCGGAGCTCCGCGAGGCCATTTTCAGGAAATTTTCAGGCAGATTCGTCAACCGGTGCCAAAGTTATTCCAAATAGAATTTTGAGATTTAACATTGAAAAAAATCCTAACTATAACTACCTACTGGCGACCGCCAGTAGGTAATATATATATATATATGTATATATATATATATATATATATATATATATATATATATATATACACCAACCTCCGTTCTCCTGTCGCAATCACCTTTGCTCCTGATCGCGCTGGAAACAGACACGGACCACAAATTAGATGCTGGTTGTTAGAGTTTATTCAGCTGTCGCCATAACGTTTCGGCACAAAGCCTTGATCACATGACAGCGTAACCACATTTTTCAAGCGTATTTAAAGTGCACAGTGCTTATTTGTGATTGGTTCATTTAAAGTTACCAACATTTGGGCAAACATAGTTGATGGACTATAACGTTAAGGTAGTACGATATTTACAACTATTCACAATGAGGTATATAAATATTGCATAATGCCGAACTATTTATAATATCGGGATAAATCCCTAAATATTGACAAATAATACTGGGTTAAATCCCCATATGTGATCAACGAAACATTGCCACACTCATTAGATGTAAACAGACAAACAGAGTCCTGGGATAAATCCCCATAGATGACCATCGAAACATTTTGTCAATTTGTCTGCACTTTTGTATGATTAGTTTATACATTCCATTCAGTACTCCTTTCCTCCCTTATGTTGTTCACCCAACCCTTATAAAGTGCTCCTGTGCATAAAAGTGATTAAAAAACAATGTGAATGGGCTAAGCTTTTGTACATGATTTCTCTTGAGTTGATTCTTATTCATTCATTGTTGTGCTGTTTCTAGATCCAAAATTTCTCCCTCTATTTGGCATCATATGATGATGTCAGTTCGCTTAAATCTTCTTACATTTCTACGCATATTATGTTCATTTTTACATTTTTACATGATTCTCCCACTTTGTTATCACTTGCTCAGGTTGCTATATACAGTACTAAGTATCCGTAACATGGCCCTCCTACCTTTACTCATTTATCAATTCTGATTTTCCACACCAATGGACAGATCTTATGTTAAATGCCTAACTTCTTCTGCACATGGTACTCTATTTACAATATCACACTCTATTTACATATGTACAATCATATATATATACACACCCATATTATTAGGTATGAACATGTGTACATACGACCCTTCTTAAAAGTTCTACTTTCAGAACAATTCTTCCTCCATATTTCATATATGTACATCCTATTTACACAGTTTATAGTAATATCATTTTTTAGAAAAAGGCATTTATTCCATTGATTTTTTTCTTTACTTTTGATTTTTTTCTTACATAGATCTTAATTATGTAGGCATGTGTACAGATCTTCAGTCACATTGAGCCCTATAGGCTGTTTGCTATTGAACTTGAGTATGTAGTTGGTTTCCATTTTACGCAATTTATTTTCCCTACTGCCTCCCCTCCTACTTGCAGTTACAGCATCCACCACATAATATTTTAGCTCTTTGTTGTTACTTTGGTGGTGTCTTTTAAAATGCCTCGCCACGGGATAGGTGTTATCCTGCGTGGTTATCGCCCTTAAATGCTGCAATATTCTTTTATGAACGGGGAGCTTCGTGCTCCCCACATATTGTAGTTTGCAGGGGCACTCAAGGACATAAACGACGTAATCCGTTTTACATGTTAAGACTTTTTTGATACAGTGTTCTTGATCACTAAATCCGTCCTTGTAAGTTTTCTTGTTCACAGCATGAACACAGGCTTTACTGGTCTTACACCTAAAAAAACCTTGGTTATTCTGATACCATGAGCTGCTGTCGAGAATTTCTGGGCAAGTAACCAGTATATATATATATTACCTACTGGCGGTCGCCAGTAGGTATATATAGTTAGGATTTTTTCCCTATGGGATTTTTGAAAATTCTATGTCTAATAACTTTAACGTTTGTGGACGGAATCGGCTGAAATTTTCAGGAAAATGGCACATTTTGTTTCTGAGCAGCTCCTGGAAATTTGGGGGGGGTTCGTCAAGGGGGGGCTGCGAAAAAAGGGGGGTCCCAAAACGCGTTTTTCCCATGTTAATTTCCATAGGGCGGTTGGCCTCACTTTTAGCCCGAACGGCTGAATGGATTTCCACCAAACTTGGCAAAATTGTAGGGACTGTTAGCCCGATGTGCCTTTGCTAGGCCTCAATATATGTGCTTCAGTGGATTTTGAGAAATTAACGTTTAAAACAAGATATATATCTGTAACAGCGCTCCGGGTAGCGCTCCGGTTCGCGAACTTTTCGCGTATCGGAACTTTGCGAAGCGAAGCTGATTGGCTCTCCGGTGTCTGTCAACATTCTAAACAGTCCGGCGCGGCCGCCATCTTGTCTCTCGGTAGGATCGAGAGACAAGAGGAGGCCAAAACAAAGGGCGAAATTACCATAAGGGGGCATAGTAGATCCTCGTTGACCCCCTAGGTTTTATGTGGAGGTTTTAAAAGGGCCCAGCAGGGTGAGCGCCAAGTTTGCGAACTGGGAAGCGTTCTGGGCAGCGTACTATAAGGAAAAAAGAATGATAGACTTTTCAAATACTGTATGTTAATTGTTTGTTGTTTTTGTTGATTTTTTTTGTTTTCTTTATTTTTAAAGCTTTTTTTTTTATTTTGTTTGTGTTTCATAATTTATTAAACTTTCTAACATTTCAGTGTCTGAAATCTCATTATTTTCTGGGAATATTGTTTGCAATCTGTGAGGTTGTAAAATGTCCTCATTTTCAAGGAGGTCATCTACTGCTTGGACACATTGCAGTAGTTCTTTGTCCAATGTTTCATCCATAAATTCAATGTCAATTTGATCAATTGTATAAATCAATTCTTGGCTGCTCTCTTGCAGGTCCATTTCAAAAGAAACTTGGTTTTCGCCTTCCATTTTGCCTGAAATTTGGATTAAAAAAATATATATTAGTAGAGATAGGGCACTGTTGGGAATAATTTTAGATAGGCATTTTTTATCAGTGAATTTATCTTTGGGCAGTGTATAGTATCAGAGTGGAAGTAGGAATATAAAAAAGTGTATGTAATTTAATGTAAGTAAATTTATAATTATACAAGAAAAGTCTAAGTCCATCCATAACTATAACAGAGAAGTCTATCTAAATCTATAACTACTACAGAGGGATAGTATATAACTATTTGAAAAAGTTTACCATATTTACTTATAGTGCACAATATACTTCAGTTTTAAAAATAACAACTTACCTTTAGAAACAAGTTGAAGTGATTAGTGATATTCCAAATGATATATACCACACGAAGTAGTAGTCAAAATGGCTGTGTTTCCTTCTCTTCCTTTATATATATTCTTGAATATCTTTATTCGGCAATTTATCACCATAAAAGAATACATATACATAACATTTCAAAAATACCAATAAAAAAAATTATAAAATACAGTAAAAGCATGGACACCTCATTCATCAATTTAGTAGCTGTAAATTCATCCTCAGCTTGTGGAACCTCCGGAGTGTAGTTTCAGTAAGCGGGAACGTGTCATCCACGCACTTCCCAAAAATTTAGCCACCCCACAGATCATACTGGCAGATGAAGAATCTGTAGAGAGGACACGTAGTGCCTGGCTGTGGCACCTCAGCCCTAATTCCCTACAGACGGGTTTCAACCAGAATTTCCGCGCCCCTTTATAGGCTGGGCAGGCAAAAAACAAGTGAGCCACCGATTCCTTAGGGGCCGCACAGCCAGGGCATGCACTCGAGCGGACATCTGTATTCGACCATCTCACCGTAAAGTCATGAACCGGGAGCGTCCCATATCGCAATTTTAGGTACAGCGCTCGATCCAATGGTTTAGTTATTAAGTCGAGAAAGGGTTCCAATTTTCGCACACACTTAATTGACAAAAATTGGTCAGTAAGTGAGCCCACATTCGTAAGCCTCGTAGCGTTACTCTGTACCCAGTCCCAGTATAGTTTTTTTATAACATCTTTGGGTGGTGGTGATTGCAACTCCCATGCCTCTCTTAGACCCAAGCTGAAAGCCAATTCTTTCAGTTTATTTAGCCATCCTATTTTTTTACATGTGTCCAGTAGTAGTAGTTCATCCAGCCCTTCTGCATACTTTGCGAGCTCCTCAGTTTTTCTTAGGCGGGACCAGAATAGCAACGAGCGTAGCCTCACCAAGTCCTTTACTGTTTTTCTGCCCAGATCTAATCTTAGTGGGATCATTGGGGTGGAAGCGGGAAGAGCTACCACTTTCCTAAAAAAATTGTTTTCCGCTCTCATCAAGTCCGAAACCCCTTCAAACCCCCAAAGTTCGGAGCCATAAAGTGCTGCAGGAAGAATCTGTCCCTCATAGATGGTCATAGCTGGGGAGACCGGTTTACTGGTTGATTCACGGATCTCCTTCAGCGTCACCCCGGATACTCTTCGATGGTTTAATAACATTTTGGAAAGGTGATCCTTCCAGGTCATGCGGCTGTTAATCCGGACACCAAGATAGTCAAAAGACTCGACCAGCTCGAGGGGGGCGTTGTTGAGCACAAAATTATTTTTAAATCTTTTTGAGGGTGCAAAAGCCATCAATTTAGTTTTCGATGTATTGATTGTTAAGCCTCGGGAGGTACAGAAGGAGCTAAACCGATTCAAGAGTTTTTGTAAGCCCACCGGGGATTTGGAAATTAATAGGGTGTCATCAGCGAAGAGAAGTGTGGGGATTCTCTCCCCCGCCAGGGATGGGGCATCCGACTCCTCCCCCTTTAGATGGTCAACCACTCCGTTTACGAATAGGGAGAAGAGGGTCGGAGCCATGACACAGCCCTGACGTACTCCTCTCCGCACTGGGATCCTGTCTGTTAGTTGCCCCTGGGATCCCCATCTAACCCTCGCATAGTTCCCCTCATGCAGCTTTACGATTAGGCTCAGAAGACCACTGGGAAAACCCATCTCTCCTAGAATTTCCCAAAGTTTTGTACGAGGGACCAGGTCGAATGCAGTTTTGAGATCGATGAAGGCCATGTACAAACTGCCTTTCATGATGGTAACCGCCTTCCAATAGATGGCAAAAAGACGAAAGACCTGGTCCATCGTGCCTACCTTCCTTCTGAACCCCGCTTGTAAGTGGGAGAGGATACTAGCCTCCTCTATCCAGTCGCCTACTCTTGAAATGATGACCCTGCCGACCACTTTCTGAATTATGTCTATCAAACTGATGGGTCTGTAGTTCGCAGGGTCATCTCTAGCCCCCTTCTTATACACAGTAACTACCTCGGCCCCTTTCCAGGAGTCTGGAACCTGGTGCCCCCTCGTGATCAGATTCATTATTATCGCAATTAGTTTGGCCCAGGCCTCTGGCTCCACCATCAACAGATCTCCAGGGATCCCATCCTGCCCGGCGGCTTTCTTAGGGGTTAGGTGTCTAATCGCCATCACTACTTCTGCGGATGAAAATAAAAGGACATTATCATCTACGGGGTCCCCTTCACCCAGGCTATTCACCCCAGGACTAGTTGTTTCCTCCGAATCTCCATATAGGGATGAAAAATGAGTAAACCATTGCTGGCAAGTTATATGATCAGCCAATGGTTGCGATTTTCTCTGCCTTGTTCTATTAACCAATTCCCAAAAAAGGTTCGGGTTCCTACTGCTCACAGCCTTGGAGAGATCCTGCCAATGCTGTTCCTCCCACTCCCGTTTGGCCAATGATAATGCTTTCAGATAATCCTTCCTGGCCGCTCTAACCAGTAAAGGGTCCCCTGAAAGCAGAGCTTTTGTCAATTTTTTCCTTTTGCTCTTACAATGATCATTATACCATGATTTACAAAGAGTAGAGGGTATAGCAGGAGCCCTATTACTTTTCCCCTTCGAGATAAAAAATTGGCCCACTTGATCTAATGTGGTTTTATAGGCAGAGTCAAGGGAGGGGTGTTGGCGATTGACGGACCGGTTTTCACCAACCCAGATTTCTAAGTTGGAAGACAAACCCTCAACCATCGCTTTGATGATTCCTATATTGCCCTCATTAAGCTTAGCCTTATCCCATTTCAGTCTACGGTTATTGTTAAATGGGATAACTTCTTTAGTTGTTTTTAAGGTGACAATCGCTCGCCTGTCATTCAGAACACCCCAATTGAACTTGCAACACAGGGGATTGTGGTCACTATCCTGGCTTGGGACGACCTCCATATCAATTAGGTCCGGCCAGAATCCAACATCCATTAGGATGTAATCGATTCGGGACGGCCCTGAGAGTCTGTTAAAGGTCAATACCCCTGACTGATCAGATATAGTCCTGCCATTAAGGGCTCTTAATTTGTGGTCCCTTGTCAGTGCATTAATTTGTATGGCCCTAGGTGACCACTTCCTAATAGGGGGCAGGGAAAGAGTTGGGATGGACCATTTTGAATCCTCCTCTTCGATTCCTAAGGGGCGTCTCCGAGAAGGGGTTCAAATGTACAATTAAAATCACCCCCCACAAGGATTTTAGCTGAGCAGGGGCAATTGGCTAAGGCCGAGTCCAGGGCTGTTAAGGTCAAAGAGGGAGAGTCACCCTGTGTCCCTCTCGCATAAACATTAAAAAGGTCAAGCCTGACGACATCCTCCCGTCCTCTTGCTGAAAGGTGGAGTATATCATTACACTCCACAATATGGCTTGTGACCACCCAGTTCAGATCTATTTTTATCCAAACTATGAGACCGCCCGATGGTCTGCCCTTTCCCTTACTTACTGCGGCACAGAGTGGGTAGTATACCCCGATTTATGTAGAGGAACAAGACTCCATGTCTCCTGGAACAGGCAGACATCAAACTGCTCAATGAGTGTGTGCCACTCCGGGATTTCTAACTTCCTCTTTAGCCCAGCAATATTCCAAGAAAGGAGGTTTATTACCCTCCTTCCTCTAGGCATAGAAGTGTAACCCACCTTGGGCAAACTCTCGTTAACCACCCTAGTCAAAGGGCTCCCCCCCTCCTGGGCCAATGAAATGGGGGTTGCAAGGCAACCAACCATACTCATCACGGGCCCAGCTAGCCTAGAATCCTCAGTTATGTCATTGGTGGTCGCCATATGGTCTGTGGATAGACTAACTTCTTCAGTATCTATGCTACCCCAAGGTGGACGAGGATCCTCATCCCAAGGAAGTTCATTATCATTTCCCCCCCCCCCCATGCCCCCAACTTCAATCGCAGTCTTCCAGCCCTGACAGCAGGGAAAACCGATTGTAGGTATCCAGCGGGGTGAAGGGTCTCAGGTGGTTCATACTGGAACCCTGGTTCAGCATATGTCTATGGGGGACCATGGACCAGGCGGAGTGTAGATCAGGCACCCTGGTGAACTGATGCCCATACTGGGAATGATTATTAATATAGGGTAGTGTGAAGGGCGGCCTATAAGATTGTGGTCTGTTTGAATATTTAGAGTTGGTGACTTCTGACCTGGGGTAAAAGTATGTTAAAGCCCGTGGGATAATACAGGTTTCCCCATTCCCAGGTGGCCAATTTAGGATGTAATCAACTGCCCGAGGGTCTCTAAAATTGACCACCACTAGGTCCCCCTCGGTATCTTTAGTTCTACTCCCCAGCCAGTTGATCCGTCTAACATGAACTATGTCCCCATCTATGTTAGGTGCTATCGGCCTGTGCAACCGCAACCAATGGATAATTTTGTTCTTAAGGTCGGCATATCCCTCCTTCTTATTTTCAGTTAACTGCGGGACCCCCGTTAAAATCACCACGTATGGCACAGCTTCTGGGGGAATCTCTACTTGTGGGACCCTTTTATGAGGTATTCTACTTTTTCCACCATCCCCCTGTGCGTTCTGATTGTTGCTCGTCGGGGCCTTTAAGGATGGTTTAGTGGGGCCCGCTCCCGATTCAGTGGCTGGTGCTTTTGGTTGTTTAGGCGGCGGTGTGTTGTGAGTTGGGGGCACAGCTCCCCCCGGAGGCTGGCGAGTTTGCTTAGTCAGAGCAGGGGTAGAAGGAATTTTAGATTTCCTTTGTGGTGTGGTAGGAGGGGGTGTGGGATGCACCGCCACACTTCCTTTATTTTTGGTAAGGGTAGACATACTAGTTATGGCGGCTTCCAATATGGTTAATCTAATTTCCACCTTCTTAATAGACTCATTGATGGGTAGAAGGAGAGATCTCAACAGAAATTCCAAGTTCCCTGACACTGTGGGGGGAAGTAGTGGTAAAGTAATAGGTGGGGTGGCTCTATTGTTGTTATCAGGAGCCTCATCTTGTGTGGTTGCTAAAGATGGGCAATGAACCGGTGGAACAGCTACCTGTGGTGTATGATCCTGCTCTACTACTGGAGGAGTCTCAGTTGTAATCGGAGTTTTTGTCCTTTTACCGAAATCAGCGTGCAATGTTTTAGCTTTACCTGATACCACCCTTTGTTTCCTCCTTTTTTTACTAGGGGGAGGGCGGTGGGTCTGGGCTACAGGAAAAAACTTAACTTTCTGCTTCCTAGATTTAGATGTGTCAGCCACACGACTACAACTAGGAGTAGGTGAAACAATTATAATATTATCCGAGGGCAAACAAGGAGTGGCTACAAAGTCACGAAACAATAGGGGGAACGCCAAACTCGGAACCTGCACTGACGCTGCACTCACGCGCTGCGAGGGGGCTCGCAGCTTACCTGGACATCGCCGCTCACCGGATCTACTGGGCACTCGGGCACAGCTGGGCTCCTGACGCTGTGGTCTCCCCCAACGGCGAGCTGCTGACATCGCTCGGCCGCGGAGCGGGGTTGAGACTACAGCTCCCAGCCTGCCCTGGGAGATCGCCGCCCACTTCCTGCTTTGCGCAAACGGAGGCGCATAAAGGCGGACAGCCCCTAACAAGCAGCGGGAACGCCAAACTCGGAACCTGCACTGACGCTGCACTCACGCGCTGCGAGGGGGCTCGCAGCTTACCTGGACATCGCCGCTCACCGGATCTACTGGGCACTCGGGCACAGCTGGGCTCCTGACACTGTGGTCTCCCCCAACGGCGAGCTGCTGACATCGCTCGGCCGCGGAGCGGGGTTGAGACTACAGCTCCCAGCCTGCCCTGGGAGATCGCCGCCCACTTCCTGCTTTGCGCAAACGGAGGCGCATAAAAACAGACAGCCTCCTCCGCAACGCGGACGCGCGCGGGCGGCACCGGGCGGAGCCCGGGCAGAGGGCGGGCCGTCTGTGGCCGTCCGTGGTCGACTGTGGTCGGGCGGGCCACCCCCCTAAGATCTGCTCAACAGTACGTACCATACCCAGGCACTAACATGGGTGATTTCACTGATTCTACTACTCATATTGATATATCATCCCAGGGCGCTGATACCTCCGTCTCTCTAATCACATCCTTTGAAACTTTGATTGAGACTGCTTTTAATGAAATAGTAGAGACTGAGAGGAGGTTCTCTATGGGCTCCTACGCCTCTAACAAAATACCGAGTGCTACCAATTGTGTAAACGGGAATACACATATCATCCCTGAGGTTACTGTGGTTA
This sequence comes from Lissotriton vulgaris, assembly GCF_964263255.1. Classification (NCBI taxonomy): domain Eukaryota; kingdom Metazoa; phylum Chordata; class Amphibia; order Caudata; family Salamandridae; genus Lissotriton; species Lissotriton vulgaris. Next base: position 134,905 of record NW_028250977.1, read on the forward strand.
AGTCTTTACAACCGTCTGTTAATGTGCCCATTGTTGAGGAAGACGAAAATACTGTTACTTACATAGCTGCAGACTCGGCCCCTTTAACAACTGCTGCTGTTAGCCTACAGTCGGTACCTGTATTAACACCGTCGGTACCGCTACAAGTAGAAACTGCCCAAATCAGTACAACTGTTCCCCAGGGTGATGCTATCACTTTGGATATCACAGACTCCAGTAATAATAAATTGGGAGGGGGAAAAAGGAAAAGAGGCACTACCAAACAAAGTGCCAATAAAAGGAAACAACCTTTATTGAATAAAAGTCAACCTACCCCCCAAAGCCTGTGGAACAAACAAAAATCCATGGGGGCAGTATCTGTTCCTATGGAAGACAAAGACCTAGTTGATATAGATAGCATTTCCCCTTCACCCATCACTCAGCCCAGTGGCAATGGTAATACTAAATGGACCCAAACAACATTAATGGGAGATAACTTTAATCTCTCCAAACAAAATGGGAACCTTATAGATACTATAGTGGACACTATTTTTAATCGATTGGAAAACCTTATGATCAAACAGTTTAATAATGTTTTTAAAAGACTGGACAGACTAGACAATCTGGTCAAAAACGATGTAGCCAAAAGGAAGGGGTCTATTATTCAGGATCAAATTAGAGCTGATCGTTTACTAAAAGACCTTGAAACCCTAAGCAGCACTTTGTCACTAAAAACAAAGGACACTTGTATTATATTGGATAAGGGTACGAATAACTCGGGAATAACACCATCATCTTCTAACGTACCACCTACTATCCAACCCCGATCTGTTAATACAGGGGCTAAGTGTGCAAATACTAGCAAAGTTACTAAAACCATCCCAACCCCTGCACCTAGGAAAACCACCCCGCCGGTAACTAATAATAAAAATACCACCAGTAGGGGTGACGGCCCTACCCAACCTATCACAGCAGCAACCTCAGCTGTGGATAACAACAAAGGTACTGACCAAGCTGGGTCTAATAAACCTCGCAAACACGAAGGGCGCGTTTTACCCCTACACTTGCCACCGGATGCATGTCCGTTTGTCCTGGTTCTGGCAGGAGTACCGGTGCTGAGGGAGGATCAGGGGGAAACATGGGTACAACTACGAAATAAGTGCATAGACTGGCTAACCAAACACAAGGGGGTTGGATATGACATATCAAGAGAAATCATATCGGTTCGCAGGGTGTCTTGGATCGGACCATTACCTAAAGATAAGGACGGTGATTGCATAGTTCTTAACTTTAAAAATCCTGGCACCGTAAGGCATCTGCTCAACATAAATGGTAATTGTTCTGCCATTTCTACGGTTGCTACTATGCTACCCTTAAGTTATTTCTACAGACAACCCCCTATGCATTTTCAACCTCCTTTTTTGCAATTCCATCCACCACCTAGGTATTTTCAGCCACCTGCTATGCAATTCCAGCCAGTAGCTTACCCTTTTAATACATACAATAGATTTGCACCTTTGTCAGGTTTGGATATGTTAGATTGACCTTCTCCAACAAAGCAAGTTGACCCAGCTGTTCCATCACCAATTTTGATGAAGGGATATCAGGATGCCTCGCGTTCCTTGGCAGGGACTCCCAGAAGAGGCCAGTTTATGAACAATAATCATGTGGATCCTGTCCTCTCTCTTGTAAGTTGGAATATAGCGGGTCTTAATTCCAAACTGAAAATTAAAGAATGGTTGGAGTGGGTCAACAATAATTGTGACATCTTGTTGCTTCAAGAGACTTGGTGTATAGCCAACCCCACAGTGGAGGGCTTTTGTTGTTATAACTTAAAGGCCTCCTCTTCTTCTATGGGACGCCCCAGTGGGGGGCTATCAATTTGGTCTAAGATAAAACCTGGGGTACAAACCAAACAGATCCCAACACCAGGCAAATGTTTTATGGCTGTGAAATACATTAACAGGATGATTTTATGTATAATTAATTTTTATAATAACGATTTTGTTAACCATCCCAATGGAAACTTTTTGTCTCTATTTAACTTTATTGATGACATCGTGGAGGGAAGAAAGTATGGGTCTTTTGACGGCATCTGTATTGGTGGTGATTTTAACGCTCATATGTTCCGCACTAGTGTCCCATGTCGTAATGGTGAAGAGCTTAAGAATTTATTAGCATCCCGTAACCTAGTTAATTCTATGGAAATTGCTGGAACTGATGATGAAAACACATCTGCACCAACTTACATAGGCCAAGGCTGTGCTTCCACGATAGATTATATATTTCTTTGTTCCTCCCTGTGTGATATTATCCAAAAAGCTGAGGTCATCTGCTCTGCATATAGTGACCATTACCCACTTAGAATATATTTAGACAACCCTCAATCCATAAGGGTTGCTTCGAGAACTGAGAATGGGCCACAGAATCTGGTATTGTCTACCGATAGGCTAAAACTAATTTGGAAAGGGGTGGATAATAAAGCTATCCTGGCTAAGGTAATTAAAAAGCATCCTCTGATAATAGAGACTTGCCTGTCACTTGATAGTACTGGCGAAGCATTAACTGTTGCTTTCAGTAATCTATGTGGGGCTATTAAAAGGGAATCTTCCAAACCATCTAGGCCCAATATAGACCATAGTCCCCGCTGGTTTGACTCCGCATGCTCAAAGGCCAACAGGGAATTGAGGGCAGTTTTACAACAAAATCCTAGGGATTTTAACCTAGTGAGAGAATTAAGATCTAAATATAAACTCGCCCTGCGGATAAGATCCGAGGCCATAGTGGTCAACCATTGGGAGTCACTTACACGGACTGCCTCGCTAAAAGACACTGCGGGGTTTTGGAGAGAAGTCAAATCACTCAGGTCCTTTGGTTCAAACATCCAACCTATTAACTGTAACATAAACGGTGAGGTCTGGGTGGAGCATTTCTCCAAAATCTATACTGTAGCAGCCCCTATTATAGATTCTGCATCCTTATTAAATAACGCCAAACAACTGAACTTTCTAATATCTGAGGTGGAGGATGCAATCATGGAGAGCGCCAGTAATAAAGCCCCTGGCCCTGATGGTCTATCTATTGACCAGATTAAATCTGAAGTTAATTTTTGGGCCCCTTTATTATGCAACCTATTTAACAATCTGTCCGACAGCGCAATCCCTAAATCCTGGTCAAACAGTGTCATCGTACCGATATTTAAGAAAGGTGACAGGTCTGATCCGGCCTGCTACCGTCCGATTTCACTGATCGACAACACACTAAAAGTCCTTGGCAGGGTACTATTTAAGAGGATAAGGGAATGGGCTGAGGATAAAAATGTGCTTCATTGCAGCCAATTGGGGTTCAGAAGCCATGTTGGCACGGTTGAGCAGTGTCTCAACTTAAATCTGATCATGGCCAAATATATTATTGTTAAAAAATCCCCTCTTTATTTAGGTTTTATGGATTTGAGTTCCGCTTTTGATTTTGTCAATCGTTCTAGGTTATGGTCCCAATTGCTCGACTATGGTTTAGATGATGCATTAGTATATTTTCTTTCATATCTACATAGGGACCTTAAGGCAAGAGTACGCATTAACAATGATGGTGAATTATCTGATGATATTTTTATTAGAAGAGGCGTCCGACAGGGCTGTGTACTCGCCCCTTTGCTTTTCATTTTATATATTAATGGTTTGAGCCCTGCCCTGTGCAAGAATTCCAAGGACGTCCCAATTATTAATGGCTCCCCCATTACCACCCTACTTTATGCGGATGACGCAGTACTAATGGGGCGTACTCCTAATGCTTTGCGTTCATTAATTACAGGGTTTGTTGTTTTTATGTCGGATTTAGGTTTAAATACTAATTTTAATAAATCGTTTATCATGAACTGTGGACCAAAAAGATACAACATTCTTTCAATTAAAAGTGGTAATAATGAACTAAAATGCACCAGCACTTTCCCCTATTTAGGGTTATTATTCTCCAATACTGGTTCATGGCAGCATCACACTGCCCACGCAAGAAATAAGATTGGTAAATCCATTAATTCAATCTTGTCCCTTCGTCAACCAAGAACGGCTGATGTGATTACGCCCCTGTTAAACATCTACCGCACCCAATGTCAGCCAACTGGGACATATGGAGCAGAAGTGTGGGGCTACTGTAACAGTCTGCCTTTGCAGCTGGAGGAAAATAGATTCTGCAGGAAGGTGTTGGGTGGCACTTCATGTTCGCCAACTTTCATTTGTCACCAAGAACTTATGTTGCCATATATAGCTGATTTCATTAGGTCAAGGCCCACGCTTTTTTGGATAAAATTATGGACAAATCCAGCGGCTTCCCTGACCCGCAGTATAATCACAGATTGTCTACTACATGAACGATCCCATCTCATACCCTGGCTAAATGCAGTCAATACCAGCCTGTTGAGCGTGGGACTCGGCTCTCTGTTTAGCTCCCCAAATACCATTGTCCCTGCTCATAAGAATATTGTTAAACGGGCACTGTTTGAAATATATAAAGAGGAACGTATGAGAACTGTGCTAATGAAACCTGCTATTATTAAATATCTTCCACTAATTGAGACAGGTAGCGATAATTTAAATAAACCTTACAAACCCTGTAGATATTTGTCAAAACCAATAGGAAGGTGGAACCGGAGCCTTCTATTTAGGTTCCGAGATGGTAGTATTGTAAATTTATTGAGTTTTCCACTTGGCTATAATAAGAATCTAGAAGAACTTGACTGTCCATGTTCTGCCGGAGGGAAACAAAGTTTATTGCATTACTTTATTTTCTGTGGCCATTATAAACTGTATATTCATCACTATTTAATGCCGATATTTAAAAAACACAATTTGAGAGATTTTAAATTGGCATTTAAATTTTTGCAAATGTTACCAACTGATGATATTATATACACTATAAGCTGCTTCATTAAAGCCTGTGTGAAATCTAGGGCAAGTATGGAACATACATAATGGTCTATGTACGCATAATGCACTTTAAATCTAAATTCAACCAGGATAGATGACTAATTATATGTACGGAATCAATGACTATTGGTATTGGCCAAACAGATACTCATGAATGCATTTTCTGACTGTATAACGTTTTGTATTTTTTGTAACATGCTGCTCATGCCCAGGTGGGTTGTTTTTAACGATTTTAACTTTTATATAATGTTTTTAATGTATTTTTAAATGTTTCATTCTGTATGTACTTTTATGGATTTATCATAATCCGAATAAAGATCATTTCAATTCAATTTCAATTCAATAGGGGGACTCCATCTTGACTTACGTTATCCTCACTTAGGACATTCGAATCACCCTCCCGGTTCAATTCAAGTAGACTATCAGTGAGGGGTCTATGTTTCATATTCTCAACAGAGCGACGCCGCTCTGCCCTGCGCTCTGCTAGGATGGAATCCTTTTCTCCCTCGCTCCTCTTGGGAAAGTAATTCTCCAGGGAACCGTTACGCAATCTGGATTTTTTACCCGGGGTTTCTTCTTCTGTTGCCATATCCATAATGTAATGAACAATGTCCTCCGGACTACAGAGAAAGAGGTCAGGCCCAGCCCGGCCTCCTCTGGCCCCGGACGGCCACAGACGGTCCCGCCCTTCTCCCGGGCTTCTCCCGGCGCCCTCCCGCGCGCTCCCGCGCAGCGGGAAAGACTGCTCTTTTTAAAGATGTGCAAAGGTGATCTAGGGGGCGTAGCCGGCAGGGAGAGGAGCCCAGCTGACACGGGCGCGCGGGGACTCCTGGAACTTAGAGTCCACCCGCTCTACCCTCGCAGCCCTGCCGGTGTCCCAACAAGCCCCAGGCAAAATTCCCCACAGCTGCTAAGACCGCGAAGCGGGACCCGCGCAGCGGGTCCGGCGAGCAGCAGCGGCTTAGCAGGCAGGATTCAGCAGCAGAGGTCTGTGGCGTGGCGAGAGTCCAAGTCAGTTTCAGGTATATAACCAATCAAATGTCAGGTAATAAAAGTAGAAAATGAAAGTAACATTTTCATTGGTTGTCAATTCCAACACTTCAGATGTGTTTTGTGAAGTAATTTACCTCACGGTATTTAGAGAGGTCTACAGGCTAAATGGCTAAATGGAATTTCAATCAAATTTGTGAAAATGAAAGGGATTGTTATGTAGTATGAGCTAATCTATATTTGGTGAGAGTGTCTCTAGTCGTTTTTCTGTAAATTACTTTCCCACCTTTTTTTTGGACCGCTTCCCGGGAAGCGGCTCGGTTCGCGAACCTTAAGCGTCACGGGAGTCCTCCATTTTGTGTTTTGGTTGCATTAAGATACAAGATGGAGGGCAAATAATGTTCAGAATGGGTAGAAGGGGGCATGGTAGATTTATCTTGACCCCCTAGGTTTTCTGAGGGTGGCTGAGGAGGCTTATATGTACGGAAAAAACCATTTTTTTAAAAAATTCCGCGAGGTTAGCTTTCGGTTCGCGAACCGGGTAGCGCCCCGGGGAGCGTATTTTGTGCAAAATTAGTGAAAAAAGTTAGAAAAAAATCATAATTGTGAGTGATCAGATGAAGGGTAGCTCTGAGAAGAGCTTTTGGGTTTATGGTACATTTAGGTACTTATAAGTAGGTACCAATGCACAGTCTTAAATTCAGAATGAAAATTCTGTTGCCCTCATCTGAGAAGTGAACTCCATCTCCTCTGTAGATATCTTGCATGTAGTAACGCAAGTTATTGTTGTACAAGGAGCCCATTCCATGGTCTCTCATGTAAGCTGAAACAGATTTGTTTACATGCTTCCTCGCTTTCTCAATTTGTGGACAAAATTGGTTGGACCACCTCCATTTCTGTCTTTGGCATATATTGGAATATACCAAAGCAGTTTGAGGAAAAAGTGCCATTAATTGCTCAAAGGTGTCCTTTAAAAGCATTTCAGACCTACCCCAGTCAAAGTGCCCAAATCATTACCTCCACAGTGCACAATTAACAGGTCAGGTTTTGGCAAATGCATAAAGGTTTTCACTAATGGTATCAATTGGTGACATTTTAATCCTCTTTGGCCCAACCACTTAATTTCCACATCTTGTAAATTGAGGTTAGGTAAATTTCTGTTCTCAGCATACCTTTGAGCCCAGTGGATGTAACTATGTCCAACAATCCAGACATTAAACATGGTGGGAGAAGGTTGTGCTGCAGTCAGATGAAGTGTGGTAATGAAAGGGCAGTTGAAACAGTAGGAGTTTGTAAAGAAAAAAAACTGTGGATTTCCAGTGCTAATGATTCATTAGCAGTGATTGGTGCATTTCCATTTCTGAAAACAGAAAGTTAGGGTGCATGGATGTGTTCTTTGAAAGATGTAATTTGAATGGTCAAGGAAGAAACATTTAATGAAAGATTGCACTGGATACGCAGGTGCACTGAGAGTTCAGAGTTCAATTGAAACATTGTTGTGTGAATTTGCAAACATGAGAGGTCTTTCAGGAGGTGGTTGCTAAGCAAAAAAGGCAGAGAGGGCAGAGGGGGGAAGGGTTTTGATTTGAAAAAAGTGAGGGAAGAGTTATGATTGGCTAATATGAGAGATATGTGTAATGAATATCTGTATTTGTGTGCTTTCAATAGCTGCAGCCTCTGGAGTGCTTCTTTTTTGTTCTGCTGAAGACAATTTGGAGTATTTCTGAGACTGTTTTGAAACTCAAAAAGTATTTGCTAAGGTGAGAAAAGATTTATTTAATTTAGATAGAGAATAGTATGATTTAAGGAGAAAATGATGAAGAAAGCTGTGTTTTTAAAATGTGGCTTTGTCTCAAGTGATATACAAATAGATTTTGTTTTTTGGGAGAAAATGTAATTGCATATTCGGTGTAGCATTCTGGCATGCAGTAACACAAGTTATTGTTGTACATGGAGCCCATTCCATGGTCTCTCATGTAAGCTGAAACAGATATGTTGTTTTTAAAAACGATTTTTGAAAACAATTACATTTCTGGATATGTACTGCTAGAGCTTCATAGGTTGTTTGGGTCATATTTATAAGGCATTTGAGTGTCTATGATGTTATTTTTCCCTTTTTAAATGGAAAGCGTTCTTCATGGGGCAAGTTTGTTGTAAATACGCTCCCACCTGTGCTTGGCAAATTTAGATTTTGATTATGGGAGTTACATAGCCATGTTAATAACGTCCCAAAAATGGTGCAAGGGCATTCAATAAAACGCTTTCATGTGTCTCAAGGACATTTTCAGTCATTTCCTCTTGAATGCAGGTATACAATTGATTTATATGCTGTGTTTAAAAACGATTTTTTGAAATCTATTACATTTCTGGATATGTACTGCTAGAGCTTCATAGGTTGTTTTGGGTCATATTTATAAGGCATTTGAGTGTCTATGATGTTATTTTTCCCTTTTTAAATGGAAAGCGTTCCTCATGGGGCAAGTTTCTTGTAAATACGCTCCCACCTGTGGTTGGCAAATTTAGATTTTGATTTTGGGAGTTACATAGTCATGTTAAAAATGTCCCAAAAATGGTGCAAGGGCATTCAATAAAACGCTTTCATGTGTCTCAAGGACATTTTCAGTCATTTCCTCTTGAATGCAGGTATACAAGTGATTTATATGCTGTGTTTAAAAACGATTTTTTGAAATCTATTACATTTCTGGATATGTACTGCTAGAGCTTCATAGGTTGTTTTGGGTCATATTTATAAGGCATTTGTGTGTCTATGATGTTATTCTTCCCTTTTTAAGTGGAAAGTGTTCCTCATGGGGCAAGTTTCTTGTAAATACGCTCCCACCTGTGGTTGGCAAATTTAGATTTTGATTTTGGGAGTTACATAGTCATGTTAAAAATGTCCCAAAAATGGTGCCAGGGCAATCTAAAAAAACGCTTTCATGTGTCTTAAGGACATTTTAAGTCAATGAGGAAACACAGGTGATGTAATTCTGAAATGAGGAAAAGAAACTCCACATTTTTCAATTACATCACTAGTGTTTCCTAAGTTTATGAATGACATTGTGCAGATGAAGTTTAGGTGTGACCACAGATTCAAACGAGGTCTGCCCTTTGTTCAAGAGTGAAGTGGACATGACTTACTTCATTGGTAGGCCTTCACATGTATTATCTCCTTTGTTTTCTTCAACAAGTGAAAATCTCATCTGCAACCATGTGTTGGCCTCACCTTAAAGAAACAAAACAGGTGATGGACCGAATGTGGATCAATGACACACATTCACCCCAGTCCAAAGATTTGGGCCCAAACAAATCTTTAGATAGGCCACACATTATCGTCAACCTGAATTAATCATTTAAAATGTTAGGGAGAGATTTATGATTGTTGTATGCCTGTTTTGTACCACTGTGTGTCATTTTTGTGATGCAGTGCTGATGCAAAAGATTTGCTATGTTAAAAAATAAGTAGGGTGTTAAGTTTTTGATGACTGTTATTCATTTACTGTTTGGTAATAGTGGTTAATAACATTTTTTATTATATTTTATATATATTTTGAAAAATGCCAACTAAGAATCGAATTAGAAAGGCTAGAAAACGTCAAAGACAACAAGATCATGTATTATTGCAGCAGTCCTCTTCCCAAAATATTTGTGAAATCACCAAGAAAGCTCCAGGTAAGAGCACGAAATCATTCTTAAGAAATATTTGTAGTAAAAAAAGTATTTCTACAAAAAATGTTTCAGTCCAGAAAAAGAAAAGTAATTTAAATGGAAAGGAAAGCCCAATCAAAAATGTTACTGGTAGAGCAAGAGATAACTCTGTGCATGATAGTAGAAGGAAACAACAGTTTAGGGACATTCGAAAACGAATGTTCCGCAACAGGATAATAGTTAATTTATTAAAAAATATTAAGAAAGGCCAACAGAAAGTGGCATTTTATAAGAAGAAGAAAAATGTAGAGAAAATTATTGATCATGCTTTCGAAATTAAGCGAAAGTTGTTTATTTTGGTAATCAATAGGATTAGGAAACTAAGCAAGGTAATTTCTGATTTCAAATCAAATAGTAGGTGGAAAAGAGTAGTAAATCGAAATAACTTTTGTGAAGTTTTTTCTGGACAATGGATGCATAGTTCAAGTTGTGAGGCATTTTTTAATGAGGAGAGTTATTTTCAGGATAATGATTTGGTGTTTGCAGTTGACACCAGTGGTCGAGCTTATGAAGTGAAGGATGGTTGTCCAGTTGAAAAAGAAAAACTTGTGACAACAGAGACAGACGAGGTGTTAGGTAATGATGTTTTAGGAAGACGTCCTAAGGGTCCTGTGTACATTTGGAAGTGTAGTTCTATTTGTAGTGTGCGACAGGTTTCCATCAATTTGCTTTGTGATTTTATACGGACATTTAATAAGAAAAGTTTGAAGCAGAAAATGAAGTTGTTGCAAGATTTAGATCCTTGCAGAGTGAGACAAATGACAGGTTTGCGTGGTTATTTACTGGCTTGTCTTTCCAGGAGAGTATGCCAGAGTGTTTTTCATCATTTCAGGATGCTAGCAGTGCATCATAATAAAGTGAGAAAATTAGTGAGAATGTTGTATTATGCTAAGAGTCCAGCAATTCTGCTTAAACAATTATGTGCTGCTCTTTTGCATGGTTATGAAATAGATGTCAAGAATATTTGTGAAGAAATTGAGTTTTGTTACTTTGGTAGTAAAGATGATAATGTTCAAATTGACCCAGAAGTAGAAGGTAATGTTGAAGATAATGTACAGGTTTCTAGTACAGATAAATTTCAGAAGGAAATTGCCACGTTTCAGATGAATTCAAGTCAGAGGCCTAATTTCACTTGTGTGTGTTGTCGACGCACTTATTATAAGAATCAGACTAAGTTAGTGGATTTATATGCAAAAAGTGAAAGGGAAAATAATAGTGAATGGAAGGATTTCGCCACATACTTGATGGTAGAAAATTGTTTTGATTTGGGATCAGATCAACGTGTGTGTACTTATTGTTGTAACAAATTAAACCAAAACCAGATGCCTGCTAGGGCGGTTCATAATAATCTTGAATTGGTTGAGGTTCCTTCTGAATTGAAGGATTTAAATACTTATGTATCTATTTTGATTCAAAGTATCCATCCCTTTCAGGCTATTGTAAGAATGGAGCCAAAGACAGGGAAGTTGCCTCCAGCAGATTTATAGAGAGGATTAAAGGGAAGAGTTGTTTATTTGCCTCTAGATTTGAACAAAAACATTAACACAATTGGAGTAGAAAAAGTTGAAGAGGAACCTCTGGTTATCTTGGTTAATGGGGTTCCAACAAAGAATAAGAAAATATGGCAAGATTTAGTGGATGTTAGGAAAGTCAAAAAGGCAACATTGTATTTGAAGAAAAATAATAAGTACTATATAAATGTATATGTTGCAGAAGAGGAAGAAAGTGATGAAGAGGATAGCGATTTGTGTGCTGGCCAAATTGAGAAAGTAGAGGCCTCTAAAAGTGAAGAAATATATGAACATTATAGTGTTCATCCTTTGCATTCCAAGGAAGTCATGGGGAATGCAATTGAGTTGTTTCAAATGAAACAAGCCAAAGGGAGTCCCATTAGTGTTTGGGAGGAAAGTTTGGAAGCTCGGTGTTTCCCACAGCTATTTCCCACAGGTCGAGGAGGAAGATATGATGAGCGACCTCATCAAATTCCTGCGTCTGAATACCGGACTTTACGATTGTATGCAGAAGATCCTAGGTTTCGTCAATGCATTCCCTATTTGTTTCATCTCCTGTTTGAAAGCGATCTGTCTGGACTGTCATATGCAGTGAACCACATCTTAAAAAGTGGTATACAGATGCGAAACATCTCGGCAAGTGACTTTATGCATAAAGTCAATGTCCAAGACAGTATTTTGGATTCTCACCTAATTAATCTCATGGCGTGTCAGCGTGGTACTAATGAGTACTGGTACCGTCGTCATGGTGATTTAAAATGTATGCTGAGGAACTTAGGAACTCCAACATGGTTCCTTACTCTGAGCTGTGCCGAGTATGGCTGGGAAGACTTACTTGAATTTCTACGAGAGGCAAATGGAAATATTGAAAACATTGAATTAAAGACACCTGGAGAACTGTGTTCTTTGGATCCAGTGAATGTATGCAGGTACTTCAATCATAGATTTGAAGCTATGATGTCTTTCATCACAAATAAGAAGAATCCACCTCTTGGAGAGGTGTTGGATTTCTTCTGGAGAAAGGAGTACCAAGCAAGAGGTGCTCCTCATATACATATGTTGTTGTGGATCAAGGATGCACCTAAATTTGGAACAGATCCGGATGACTTAGTGATGAATTTCATAGAACAGTATTCTACGTGTGCTGTTCCAAATGCAACGGAGAAGAAAAGCCTAAGAGAACAAGTTCTACGTTTCCAAAGCCATCGTTGTGGAAAGTACTGTCATCGTAAATTCAGAAACAAGGACAAGTTCTACACCAAATGTCGTTTCAACTTTCCACGACCGGTGATTTCTAAAGGAAGAGTGAACAGTTTGATGTCTTTGCTGCGACATAATGTGACGAGGAAATCACCCAAAAATACATACAATTTGAAAAGGAACGAAGAGTCCAAGTACATCAACGACTACAACCCAGTGATTTTGTCCATGTGGAATGCTAACATGGATATACAGTTTGTGGCTGACAACTGTATGGCTGTGGCTCGGTATGTGACATCTTACATCACCAAAAAAGAAAAGACAGAATTGAAGGATATGTGGGAGGACATTTCCCATGAAAAGAGCCTCAGCAAGAAGTTGTACAGTTTCAGTCTGAAGATGTTGTCGCATCGAGAAATCGGAGCTTACGAATGTTCTGACCGGTTGTCCTCAGCAAGTCTCTATGCCAAATCCAGGAGTATCGTTTGGGCGAGTCTTGGTCTTGCTGCAACGCGAAATCGAGTTCTAAAACCTGTCCGGGAAATTGAGTATTTGGCAGAAAAGGAACCAAACAGTACCGACATTTTGAAGACCAACATGTTGGATACATATTATCCAAATCGAAGCAGTCACCTTGAGAATGTTTGTCTATATGAGGTTCTACAAAATTATATATTCAAGAGGAACATCAAAGAAGATATCGAGAAAGGAGTGTATGCTGTAATTGGAAGTGAGGGATGTCTGGTCAAGCAAAGAAAATGCCAATTAGTAAACCATCGAAAATTGAGTGGCGAATCTCCAGAAAAAAAGGAGTTTTTCTATTTAGCACTTTTGCAACTTTTCAAGCCTTGGCGTGCAGAAGAGGAACTGCTTGGAGATTTCCTCTGTTACGAAGACTCTTTCACTGCTGCTAAGGAGACCATAGAATGTCCTGCTTTTCCCAAATATCAAGAAATGTTGACTTTGGAAATTGAGCAGGAAGCCACGATTGCAGCCGAGATGGCCAGAGACAGTTCTCAGGACAGTCAGAGTTCTGTTTCATTGAGTCAGGATCCACTAGGAGGACCTATTATCGAAAATGAAGCTGCCACTGCTATGAATGAAGTGGAAAGAGCCATGGCACATGCTCAGGAGGATGCAGTTAACTTAGAAGACTTGGAAAAACAACTCAACGTTGAGCAGAGGAAAATATATGATGAAGTTACCAAGCAAATTGAGCATGGATTAAGTCATGAGAAGAAAGAGTGCTCATGTACATCGTTGAAGCCTGTCCGACTGTACGTGAGTGGAGAAGCGGGAACTGGAAAAAATTTTCCTCATTAAAGCAATTTCATGTTATTTGCAGGAAAGGACTGAGTCATCGCTGTCTTGTGTTGTGACTGCTCCAACTGGACTGGCAGCTCATAACATTAAAGGGATTACTTTGCATCGTCTACTGATGCTGCCGGTGGAGCATGACAAAAAATTTCAATACCACAAGTTATCTGGGGATGCTTGTTGTGAAGTTTCAAGAGTCTTGAGGAAAATGAAACTTCTTATCATTGACGAAGTAAGCATGGTTTCCAATGTCATGCTTGCCTTTGTGCATTTGAGAATGCAAGAAGTTCTTAAAACTGAGTATGATGTGTTATTTGGTGGCAAACACATCATTGTTTTCGGAGATCTTCTGCAGCTGACACCAGTAAAAGGACAACCTGTGTTCAAAATACTCACGCATGAAGATACCAGGAAGTGCCTAGGGAGCATTGGCAACGTCAATATATGGTTAAATTTCAATTATGCTGAACTGCATGAAAATATGCGTCAGGCGAAGGATGAAGATTACAAGAATATTCTACAAGATATTAGAATTGGAAAAGTGACCGAGCATGGAAAAGAAGCTTTAAATGCACGATTACTGTCAAATTTATATCCAGAACAAGACGTTGTGCCTGAGAATATTTTTCAGAAAATTACTGAGAAGAAATCCGGAATATGTTTGATGCCAACTCTTGCAGAATGTGCCATCTTCAACAACAAAATGTTGAATTTAGAAAAGCAAGAGATTGTGAAACTTGAAGCTATTGACAGAATAGAGCATATGGGATCAACAATTATTTTGTCTGAGAATTTGAAATCAAAATTGGATTCATTAGAGAAGACTATATCTAAAACAGCGGGTTTTGAAAAGACTTTGAATGTGTGTTTAAATTGCCGAATCATTTTGAGAAGGAATTTACATGTTGAAAGAGGTCTGGTAAATGGATCAATGGGTAATGTTGTTGATTTTGAGAAATACAGAAGTAGAGATGGAATTGAATTTTTAAAAATTAAATTTGATGGTATTGAGGAAGTACAGCTAATTGGTCGTTGTTCTGCTAGGTTTTTGCTTGTTAAAGACTTATATGTTCGCCGTAAACAGTTTCCTGTTTGCTTGGCATATGCGGTGACAATCCATAAATCGCAAGGTTTAAGTGTAGATAGTGCATTGGTGAATATTGGCAGTTCTGTGTTCAAGGAGGGTATGGCAAATGTGGCATTGTCACGAGTTAGAACTTTATCGGGATTGTACTTGATTGACTGTGATGTCACAAACATTTGTGCGGATCTAGATTGTGTTAAGGAATACAACAGGTTACGAAAAGAGTATGCGCCACATTTGCCTCAATATCCTTTGTTTGAGAAACGTGTGGTAGGCCGGAAACGAAGAAATATCAGTAATAGTAGGGAGGTTGTAGCAAAAAGCCCAAAAGTCGATGAACCGAAAATTGTAAGCAGAAAGAAAGTGGATTCTGTTGAAGATGTTGTCGGTTTTCAATTTGAAAACAGTTCTGGTGTCAACTGCTATGCAAATGTAGTGGTTAATGTTCTCTTTTCACTAGAGACTTTAAAAGAACAGATTGTGTTCAATTCGGAACAAAGTTTATGCTGCTTGTTGAATTCTGTGTTAGAGAAATGTAGCACTGATCGAACAAAAGTAGAAAGTGTGTCTGAAGTTCGTTATCTGTTAGATGAATGTTCAGGTCAAACAGACTTCTCTGAAAATAATCAGCAGGATTGTCAGGAGTTTTTAATGTATATGCTTGATGTATTGCAAGATGAGGGTGTAGATGTAGATCACCTGTTTGGGCTTTCTTATCAATGGCAGCATGACTGCGAGAACTGTATGGTATCAAGTACTACTAGTGTAGATTCAGAAAGATTTATATATTTAACTTTGCCAGACAGTAAATCAGTCTCCTTTAATAAGCTAGTAAATGCAGCGGATCACAACATGGAGTGTAGCCAATGTAAATCTGAAATGATGTCAACATTATTTATACGAAGATATGGCCAGTATGTCATTTTAATGATCCAACGATGTAGGCCTGATGGATCAAAATTGTCAACTTTAATAAAAAATGTTGTTGCTTCTCAGCTGTCAATATCAGGAAGGACTTTTGTAACTGTAGCAATTATCTATCACGATGGTCCTTCAACGACATCAGGACATTACACAGCTTATTTAAAGTCTCGAAACGGCTGGTCATTCTGCAACGATTCTGTTGTAACTTTCAAAAAAAAATTGCCGTTTGACCTTAAAAATTCTTACCTGGTGTTTTTAAAACCAAAATTTTAAGGAAAGAATCTCAGGATTTCCTCTGAGGAATTGCAAAAGGTTCATCAAGTAGAGGGAATGTAAGTCTGCAATGCTGTCTAGATTATTGATCCAAAACTTTTAATTATAATGTCAATTTAAAAATCCAACTATATAAACCTGATGCAAGTAAGTCTGCTTCATAGTAAGCAGTATCAGTGTCATAGGAAAAGGAGAACATGAGTGAGAAAGAAGGGTAAGATATTAGTAGTCCAGGATTGTGAAAGTAATCTTAAATGTTTTCTTTTTGAAAGTTGCGAAAATAGAAAATGACGGGATTTCATTATAAGAATTACAAGAGTTGAAAAACGCTGCAACATGATTTGGCCAAGTGAAAACATGTGGTAGAATGTGAGAAGTCTTTTCTTGTATGTAACATATTTTTCAAAATGATGGAGGTTTTCTTTCAGAAAGTGGCGGGCTGAAAATATTTATAGCACAACAGAGTGTACGCTGTTCATAGGACATCCTTCGACGTTATGGAAAGTGAGTTAATTTTAAGGAGTTTTGAATTCAGATTTCTTAGGTTGTATGGGTTTTTAAAACACAATCATTTTGATTGTGTTTTTTTTTCCCCGCTGTTACATGATGAATACCTTCAAGTCACTGATTTAAGTGAAATTTGATACATTCTGAGAACAGCAAAAAAAACCATTTAACATGTATAATTAATGTTCTACTTTTTGTACTTATGATATACATTTAGAAATGTGAGGTAGATATGGAGAAACTGAGGCTTCTGTAAGTGTCAAAGTTAATGCTTACAGTGCTGCACTTCTGGGTACTGTTTTTTTTGAAAACTGAATAGGCCTCACCTCAAAGAAACCTCTTGAAAGGACACATCTTATTTGCATCCTGAAACAATCATTTAAAATGTTAGACACAATTTTATGATGGCTTTACATCTTTTTAGCGCTGCTATTGCATCATTATTGTGAGACATCAGCAGTGCAAAAGATGCACCATGTTCCAAAATAGGCCTCACTTCATCAGCATCAAGATACTGTTTGTTTAAAATATATATCTTTAGGATTGTGTAGGGGACGTAGAGCAGGAGAGGCTTCTGTAAATGTTAAAGTTGTTGAAAAACTGTTTGTTCTTGAACCTTTTCCCTTGTCTTTTCTCATTTTTAAATACATGTTTTAATATTTTTGAAATGTTTGTTGTCTCTTTCTCAGATTGAAAGTATGAAAAAAGAATTGAAAAAGTTAACAAGAATTATAAGGTAAATGTTTTCTACTCTTTCTACCCGCGATCCACTGCTGATGATGTCACTGACCATGTCATGAATGATGTAATAAGTGGACATGACTTACTTCATTGGTAGGCCTTCACATGTATTATCTCCTCTGTATTCTTCAACAAGCGTAAAATTGATCTGCAACCCTGAGTAGGCCTCACCTTAAACAAACCTCTGGAGAGACCACACCTTATCGTCTTCCTGAATTAATTATTTAAAATGTTAAAGAAAGATTTATGATATATGTATGCCTCTTTTGCGCCACTGTGCGTCAGTTTTGTGACGCAGTGGTGGTGCAAAAGATATGTTATGAGGCGTCAAAATTACAAATTGATGCATCTAGGCAAATGTGTCATGCTGTTTTAAAACCGTGACAAATGAAACCGATGCAGCAGTGATGAAAAAGAGGAACCATGTTGCAAGACAGGCCTCACTTGGGGTCATATGTATCAAACTAATTAGAATGCTTTGGCGACATATTTTTGCTGATAAAAAATGCAAAACTTTTATTGCCTATGTTGATGATATGGCTCTATGTTATTTACATTTCTTTGCTGTTTCAATTAATCTTTTTCTGTTATTTTTTCTTTTCTGTTTTCTATTTTTTCTCTCTGTTATTCCACATGTTTTAATCTTATTTTGAACATTCACTCACATTCTCCAAGAAACTCTTCTTTGTTATTGTTCTACTCTCTTTTTTTTCTTTCACTTCCTTATCCATTTTGTTTTTCGCAATTATACCCTCTTCCATCTTTTCTTCGGTAAATAGATCTATTAAACAGTATCTTTGGTTTACTCCCTATAGCTGTCTTTCTTTTAACATTACTCTCTGTTTACTTCCCTTATACTTACTCTTCTTTTTAAAAAAAAAAAAAATGTTGGTTCGCTCCTAGTTCGCGAACCGGGCAGCTAACGGGAAAGCGAACCAAAAGAAATAGAGCTTGCCAGAGTGCTAAACATTCTAGCAATTTTATTTGAAAGGGGAGGTAGTTCTGAAAAGAACTTTTTTTATGTTTTTGTTGGGTTTTTTTTGTTTTTTTTTTAAATATTTTTTGTTTTTTTTGTATTTTTTGAACAGTTTTATGTTTTTTTTTGTTTTTGAGGGAGGGGAAACAACAAAAAACAGGCATTGAAAAGGGCTCAACAGGAGCAAAAAAAAATTACTGTCTGGGTTGGTTAGGGCAATTGTGATTTTCATAAGCAATGTTCATTAACTTTATGCTCATGTTACCACATGAAAGCAATGCACAGCAATACAAACAGGTTACTTTCATGTGTAAAAAGTTCTTCTGAATGTTTGGCATGGTTTCCTGTGCCTCTCCTCCTGTCAACGATATTTGTGAAGTTGACCTGGCCACAGGAGTTGTTGGTGGATTATCCTGCAGGTCACGCAACTCTGCACGGCTGTAGTTCAGTGGATGCCACCTGCTCATATGGCGATGCATGGTATAGTTTCCCATGCTATACTTTTTTTCAGTGCCTCTTGATAACCTTTGTTTGCAAATGAGGCAGGTGGCATACTTTGCATTCACTTTCTTCTCCCCTCGAGGGATTGAAAAAAACTGCCAGATGAAACTGGTTTTCCGACGGGAAACACGGGGCAACTCCTGTAAGAACTGTTGTTCTTCTGTCTCCTCTTCCTCTAGTTCATCCTCTTCCTCCTCTGCGTTGGTGATGAACTGAGATGGTGGTCCTGTCTTCCCATGAGGAGGTGGAGGTGGTGGTGGGGGTGCAGCAGCTGAAGCAACTACAGAAGCCATTGCTCAACTATAGGAAAATGGTCTTTCTCTCACCAAGATGAAAGTCAGAGTGAGGAAAGAAGGAGGGGTTTTCATCATTTGGGAAAAGCAAAAGTTCTAAACCAATGAAAAGTGTTATTTTTAGGTCATATGACCTAGTCTTACATCATTTGGAAACCAAAAGTGAAATGAACCAATGAAAAGTTTTATAAACAAGTCACATGACTTGTTCCGCTCACCTTACGCGGTGCGCGCCGCGTCCCGGATCGCTTCCGGTTCGCTGTCCGGAGCACTTCCGGGAGCGCTAACGCGGCGCGTCATAAGACGCATTACACGACAAAGTGATACGTCGCGCTTACGCGACGCGTCACAGTTGCGCAAACGAAACGTTTACCGGTTCGCGGACTAGGTCGCGGCATCAAGATGAGCTAACGGAAAGCTTCCCGGTTCGCGAACCGGAAGCGAAGAAAAAAATATTTTTAAAAAAAATTATTAATAAACATCTAAAATATATTTTTGGATTTAAAGAAGAATACATTTTACAGCTACAGATGTTAGCTTTTAAAAAACCAATGAAATTCACTGAAAAAACCATAGGTTATAGACCATATATAGTTAGGAATTAGCATTTACAAAACCTTGAAAATTCACTGAAAAAACCATAGGTTATAGACCATATATAGTTAGGAATAAGCATTTACAAAACCATATTTTACTCACACAAAACCATTGAAATTTCATATATAGTTAGTTGCACTAACTATATATCGCGCACCCGCAATCCACTGCTGATGATGTCACACATTACATCATTCATGACATGGTCAGTGACATCACTGATGACATCACTGATGACATCTCAAATGACATCACTGATGACATCTCAAATGACATCACTGATGACATCACTGATGACATCTCATTTGACATTACTGATCACATCACTGATGATATCATTCATGTGATAATACGATGAACCTCTTCAGACTCTAATATAACCTTAGATACAATCAGTGTAAACAGACACTCACAGACTGCCACTCATCCATGGAGTTACTCACACACCTAGTCAGTCATGCAAAGAATCAATCACACCTCCATTTCCTCAACTATACAGTTATACAAACTTTACTTTTTCAAACATATACTAACACATATTTACTCTCTCATACAATCCCTGATACAAGTTCACAATGATCCATACAGCCACTCCCACATTCACTGGCTCTTATGCACAGTTATTTATATATGTCAACTCTCAAATGTACTGTGTTTTACATATGTACTTACTTTGACATGTAGCACTGAGATATCCATTCACTCACCAATACACTCATGCACACAGTCAACCGCCCATACAGCTGTTTCCACATGCACTTTTGAAACCATACATCTAGTGAATCAACTGCTCACACATCTATGCACAGAGTCATACACCCCCCAGCCACCCACACACACACTCAGTCTCCCATACAAATACTTGGGCAACCAATCAATAACCCATATAGTTACTCATATAGCTACTTATCAACACATGCAACAGTTTACAGAACAACAGACATAATGATGCACAAATTAAGACAGTTTAGTCACTAACCCATGCACTCAGTGAGACACATTTAATCACTCACTCATACAGTCAGTCATGCACCTACTAAATCCTTCATCCAGACACTTATACATCCACTCATTCTTCAATATGTAAGACATATTTTAACTTTACAGAAACATACAGTCACTGGATGTTGTCATCAGTGATGTCATCAGTGATGTCATTTGAGATGTCATAAGTGATGTCATCAGTGATGTCACTGACCATGTCATGAATTATGTAATGTGTGACATCATCAGCAGTGGATTGCGGGTGCGCGATATATAGTTAGTGCAACTAACTATATATGAAATTTCAATGGTTTTGTGTGAGTAAAATATGGTTTTGTAAATGCTTATTCCTAACTATATATGGTCTATAGCTTATGGTTTTTTCAGTGAATATATATATATATATATATATGTGTGTGTGTGGGTGTGTGTGTGTGGGTGTGTCTGTGGGTGTGTGTATGTTTAGATCACTCCCATGAATTCTGGGAAATGTACTTTAAGCACAGATCACCTATGACAGACATTATCCTGTTGTTAAATGAAATAACGCCATTGTATTTTGCAGTTCACAGTTATTGAAAACAAACATCAATGTCAAATGGAAACAATTGATGTTATATCACTTTTCCATAGTAGATGTAACTGAAAAGCAAAGGGTCATAATATATTCCTAAGTGGTGTAAATGTGCATCAAAGCTCGTTTATGTATAGTACATGACTTCATTGATTTGATCACATAGCAAAAATGAATATTTAGGCAATCTGGATATAGTACCTTACCCCGCAACCTTTGTTCCGTTTGAGTTTTTGACATAAGTTCCCTTTGAACAATGTTGTTGCATATTTCAAAAAAGGTAGCATAATTCTATTCTAGATGGACATAAAGTTCCTTCATCAAAGTGGCGAGGCAGAGGGTCTGGCAGAGACGCTTCAAAATCTTCAGAAGCCACAGAAAAACTCGAAGATCAAAGCGTGTAAGTGGCTCCACGAAATTCACATTTTCCATCAAATAGAGACACTCAATGGGTTCCCAATAATCCATTTTATTCAGTTGAAATGGCAGACATGTTTCCACAATAATATATCTTTCTCAATGCCCTTAGCATGGATTTACTTGAAGCATTCATTTTTGTAGCGCTTCTTCCACTCCCAGTGGTTGGAATGCTGTCCACTAAAATTGTGTATATCTAGATATTACCTACTGGCAGTCACCAGTAGGTACTTATAGTTAGGACCTAGTTTCCATAGGAAAAGCGTTTTTTGTTTTCCCAATAACTTTGGCACCAGTTGACGATTCTTCATGAAATTTTCAAAACTAGTCCCCCGCTCCAGTCAGCTCCTGTCATGAAAGTTTTGGGGTGATTTGTTAAGCGGACCGAGAAAAAAGGGGTCCCAAAATATGTTTTCCCCATGTTATTTTCAATGGGAATCTTTAGACAAAGCTACAGTCCGAACTGCTGAATGGAATTACACCAAATTTGGCAAAAAGGCATGTCTTGGTTCAGAAAGAGCACTTTCTTAAATGGTGTAAATCCATTCAGTAGTTCTTGAGAAATTCGAAGAAGAAAAAGTTTCGATATTTAGGGCAGCGGTGGGTTCGTAAACCCTCCCAAGCACAAGCTTTACTGTGATTGGCTGTCAACACTCAAAACCAGGAAGTGTTTGCAGCCATCTTGTGACTCAGAATCACAAAAAAACTGTGAAAAAGATATTTTAAAACAAGAAAAGGAGGCAGGGTAGAAACACCCTGACCCCCTAGGCCTCCTCAGGAGGTCGCACAAGGATCCCTAGGGCCCACAAAAAAGCATTTAAAAAAAAAATCCTTTTGGAGGAATTCACATTGGGGGTCGCTTTATCATTTAAATGAGGCCCCCGGGTGGGCCAGGTCCCGGGGGCATTGCCCAATAAATAATAGCAGGGCCCACGGGGGACCGCCACCTCCCTGGGGTTATACTGATTGTTTGCAGGGGCTTGCGGCCTGCTTGCAGCCCCGGGTACTGTCACCTCCCTGGGGCTTGTGGATAAAAAAAATGCATGGGGGTCCTACCCTCCCACGCTGACCTGGGGACCATCACCTCCCTGGGGCTTTTTTAATTGTATGTAGGGGGACTAACACATCCCCAGGGCTTTTTGATAAACAAATGCGTGGGGGGTCCCACCCCCCCACACTACCCCAGGGACCGTCACCTCCCTTGGGCTCCGTTTTTAAAAGTAAAGAAAAAGAAGTGTGGGGGGAGAAAGAGCCCCCCCCACATGCCCCAGGGACCACCACCTCCCCGGGGCACTCTTTTTTCATTGTAGTGGTCCTTTACGGACCAACTCCCCGGGCTTTCTAAATAAAGGGAGGGGGGTTGTGCGTTCACCCCTCCAGGAGCCCTCAATGGCCCTGGGGACTGCCACCCCCAGGACCAGCTCCTGCAGTGTCCCGGGTTGCCCACCCGATACACTGATGTTTGCTAGGGCATGGGGGAAGCCGTGCGGCTCCCGCCCTGTCATGGCAAACACTACTATGTGTATGAGTGCATATGATAGTGTTGTGATGATGAGTGACTACTTGTATGAGTGATTGTATGGGTGAATGAGTGGATGTGTGTGTAGACCTAGGAATCAGTGAGTGCGTATGTAGTAATTGGTATTGGTGTGTCAATGGTTTCAAAAATGGTACTCTGTATTTTACGGTGGGTATATCAAAGGTTATATTAGAGTGTGAGGAGGTGCATCAGTTGTTCACGTGGATGATGTCATCAGTGATGTCAATTGAGATGTCATCAGTAATGTCATCAGTGATGTCACTGACCATGTCATGAATGATGCAATATCTGACATTATCAGCAGTGCATTGCGGGGGCGCAAGTTATAGTTAGCTGAATTAACTATAACAGCGGAATTTCTCTGGTTTTGTACTAGTGAAATGTCCAACTAATTACAACATCAATGAAACCTATGGTTTTTTCAGTGAATTTCTAAGGTTTTTTTAAATGCTAATTTCTAACTATAACGTGCATGAAACCTATGTTTTTTTCAGTGAAGTTCAAAGGTTTTTTAAATGCTAATTTCTAACTATAACGTCCCTGAAACCTATGGTTTTTTCAGTGAATATATATATAAACAATAATAACTGACAACATTTGATGGTCTGTGCTCTTTCTTGGTGCTGCAAAACCCATATGAGAAGGAGTCTATTCAGATATATATATATCGTTTGACTGTGTGTATATACCTGCCGTTTTTTAACTAATACTGTTTTATCACTGAATGTATCACATATATTACACTCACTGATTGAATATTTCTTATTTTCTGGTTTACAGAGTTTATTGGTGATCACAATTGGGAATCTGTTCGACTTTTATGAGCACCAGATTACATAAGAACTGTATGATTGGACCACCTTTAGTTTGGGAATATTTGGTGATTTCATTGATGCCCACTGGGGCTTTATGCAAATTGATTAGTGAAGTTAACCATGATTTTGGACACCTCTTAGTACGCCTTGGTACTGTGCAACACTGAATGATTTAACTTTGATAGTGAACCAAATTCGTGCCCACTCGGGCTTTACAGAGATTTTTTGAGCATGTACAATGTTTAAAATTACCAAGCTATTATCCTTGAACTTTGACAGTGAACCAAATCGTGCCCATTATGACCATGTGCAACAAATTTACCTGTTTATACGTTTTTCACATGAGGAATACGCACCTACCTTGCACAAAGTATCCGATATTCCCTGCCACGTTTATATTCAACTGGCGAGTTTCTTTTTGTATTTTTGCATATCAAATTTAATTTCGGTTTATGTAGATTTGCACTTTACGTGTTATTTAACGTTTTGCAGTCTAACTGTTGTATTTACTATGTTGCCTGGTGAGCATTTGATTTACTCGAACTCAGCCCGCAGGTATACCAACGAGTCTGTTTTCCATGGGTATGACTAGAATACCATGTGACTGTATATATTGAGCACTTCCTGTTTGGTTCTGTCTTGTGAAAAAGCAGGTTTCACCTGCGAAACGCGTCGAGAAAGCCATTAAATAAAACACGCTTTGCATCTCCAAGTGGCCCGGATCTCTTTTCTTGACTGGAGAAGGTTTTGGTTGTATAGATTGGGATTCGCTATCCCATCCGAGGCCCGCCTTTGAAAGCGGCAGGGGTCTACAGCGACTCGTTTGGTTGGATATATAAATATATATATATATATATATATTCACTGAAAAAACCATAGGTTTCACCCCAGTTATAGTTAGGAATTAGCATTTAAAAAACCTATTAAATTCACTGACAAAACCATAGATTTCACACTATTTATAGTTAGCTGGAAATTTTACTGACATAAAAGCATTGAAATTCCCACGTTATAGTTAGTTGGACTCACTATAACTTGCGCGCCTGTAATGCACTGCTGATGACGTCACATATTACATCACTCATGACATGGTCAGTGACATCACTCATGACATCACTGATGACACCATCCAGTGAATGTGTGTCTTTCTGAAAAATAAATTTGTTTTATATATGTATTTGTAAAGGTCGATGGAAGAATAAATGTTTAAATAGGTGTGTAAATGGATGTTTTTAAATTGGTTGGGTAACTGGCTTATTACGTGTATCTTAGTGAATACATATATTAGCGAGTATTGTTTAAATATTTAAATGTTTGTATCAGTGTTTCTCTTTGTGTATAAGTGGCTGCAGGGGTTGGTGACTGACTCACTGTTTGTATGTGTTTTGAAGACAGCATATGTGCAGGACTGTATGGGTGGACGAGTGTGTATATGTGTGTGTTAGTGAGTGAATGACTGTCTCACTAGTGTCTTCATTAGTAACGACATGTGTTTTAATCTAGTATATGTGAGTATTGATGTATATAAGTGAGTATAGTATATATAGTGAGAGATTGTAGAAGTTCCTGTTTAAATAAGTATGTGTTTCTATAAGTGATTGTTTAAGAGAGTAAGTATGGGTAAGTTTCCTTAGAAGTAAGGTGGTAGTGTGTGTATAAATGTATATGCAAATAAATGGATGTTCAATAGTTTATTTGCATGTGTGAGTATGTGTGTGAGTAACTTTTGGATGACTGCTGATGTGTAACAGGATGTATAGGTGTATCACTACATATGATGAGTGAGTATATATATGAGTGACTATATAGAACTGTTGGTGAATGAGTGGATGTGTATATAGATGGTGGAATTACTGAATTGGTTGTTGTTACTGGTGGGTATCTCCATTTTTTTGAAAATGTTTGTTTCTATTTTTGGATATGTGTTTCAAGCGTTACATTACACTGAAATTAGGTCTGTCACTCTGTCACAAGGATGGTGTCATCAGTGATGTCATGAGTGATGTCACTGACCATGTCATGAGTGATGTAATATGTGACGTCATCAGCAGTGCATTACAGGCGCGCAAGTTATAGTGAGTCCAACTAACTATAACGTGGGAATTTCAATGGTTTTATGTCAGTAAAATTTCCAGCTAACTATAAATAGTGTGAAATCTATGGTTTTGTCAGTGAATTTAATAGGTTTTTTAAATGCTAATTCCTAACTATAACTGGGGTGAAACCTATGGTTTTTTCAGTGAATTTCAAAGGTTTTTTAAATGCTAATTCCTAACTATAACTGGTGTGAAACCTATGGTTTTTTCAGTGAATTTCAAAGGTTTTTTAATGCTAATTCCTAACTATATAAGACCTGAAAGCCCACCAGGAATCTCCGGTATGCGCCAGGGGACTGCATTGCAGAGAGGTGTAATGAAGCCACAACCCTTTTTACACCTCTCTGCAACGCAGCCCCCGTGCATGTTTGAAGAGGGGGAACTAATTCCCCTTGCATACTGGGGGCCCCTGGGGGCCAATTAGCCCACCTGGAACCTCCAGTATGCGCCAGGGGCTGCATTGCAGAGGTGTAATGAGACTATGCCCCTTGTTACACCTCTCTGCAACGCAGCCCACTGCCGCGTTTGCAGAGGGGGAACTAATTCCCCTTGCATACTGGGGGTCCCTGGGGTCAACTGGTCCACCAGGAGCCTCCAGTATGCGCGAGGGAGCTGCATTGCAGAGAAGTGTAATGAGGCCACACCCTTGTTACACCTCTCTGCAATGCAGGCCACTGGCGCGTTTGTAGAGGGGGGACTAATTCCCCTTGCATACTGGGGGTCCCTGGATCATATCTGCCCAAACACCGATATTCCGAACGATTGTAAATTACTTTTACTACTCTCTACTACTCACTCTACTATTCACTCTACTACTCTCTACTACTCACTCTCTGCTACTCTCTCTACTGCTCTCTACTACTCTCTACTACTCACTCTCTACTCTCTATTACTCACTCTCTACTCTCTACCTCTCTACCTCTCTCTTCTTCTCTCTCTACTAATCTCTACCTCTCTACCGCTACCTCTCTACCTCTCTACCTCTACACCTCTACCTCTCTACCTCTCTCTACACGCACACATATACACATATATGCATATATATATGCATATGCATTTATATATATGTATGTGTATGTATAAAAAAAACAACAAAACATTTTTTTTTAAACAGCTACTTTTAAAACTGTCATTCTTTTTCCCCATGGTACTCTCCCCGGTACGCTTACCGGTGCGCGTACCGGTGCGCGTACCGGGCGCTCACCCCGCGAAAATCAAAATTTATTTTTATTTTTTTTTTGCTCCGCGGGGCCCTTTTATGGCCCCCACATCAAACCTAGGGGGTCAAGGGGGGTCTACTCTGCCCCCTTATGGTCATTTCCCTCTTTGTTTTGGCCACCTCTCGTGTCTCGATCCTACCGAGACACAAGATGGCGGCCGCTCCGGACTGTTTAGAATGTTTACAGACACCCCAGAGCCAATCAGCTTTCTGCGCGCAAGTCGCGGTAAGCGCCCGGTGCGCGTACCGGTGCGCGTACCGGAGCGCGGCTATAGATATATATATATTTTTGAACCTTAATTACTCAAAATCCACTGGAGCACATATCTTGAGACATAGCAAAGGCACATCGGGCTACCAGTCCCTACAATTTTGCCAAGTTTGGTGGAAATTCATTCAGCCGTTCAGGCTAAAAGTGAAATCGACCGCCCTATGGAAATTAACATGGGGAAAACGCGTTTTGGGACCCCCCTTTTATCTCGGCCCCCGCTTGACGAATCCCCCCCAAACTTTCAGGGAAGGACCGGAACGCCGCGAGGCCATTTTGAGGAAATTTTGAGGCAGATTCGTCAACCGGCGCCAAAGTTATTCCAAATAGAATTTTGAGATTTAACATTGAAAAAAATCCTAACTATAACTACCTACTGGCGACCGCCAGTAGGTAATATATATATGTATATATATGTATATACGAATAGACTCCTTCTCATATGGGCGGGTTTTGCAGCATCAAGAAAGAGTGCAGTTCCAGAAGGGGCAAAAAGGAAAATATATATATATATATATATATACATATATATATATATTCACTGAAAAAACCATAGGTTATAGACCATATATAGTTAGGAATTCGCATTTACAAAACCTTATTTTACTCACACAAAACCATTGAAAATCCACATATAGTTAGTTGCACTAACTATATATCGCGCACCCGCAATCCACTGCTGATGATGTCACATATTACATCATTCATGACATGGTCAGTGACATCACTGATGACATCACTGATGACATCTCAAATGACATCACTGATGACATCACTGATGACAACATCCAGTGACTGTATGTTTCTGTAAAGTTAAAATATGTCTTACATATTGAAGAATGAGTGGATGTATAAGTGTCTGGATGAAGGATTTAGTAGGTGCATGACTGACTGTATGAGTGAGTGATTAAATGTGTCTCACTGAGTGCATGGGTTAGTGACTAAACTGTCTTAATTTGTGCATCATTATGTATGTTGTTCTGTAAACTGTTGCATGTGTTGATAAGTAGCTATATGAGTAACTATATGGGTTATTGGGAGACTGAGTGTGTGTGTGGGTGGCTGGGAGGTGTATGACTCTGTGCATAGATGTGTGAGCAGTTGATTCACTAGATGTATGGTTTCAAAAGTGCATGTGGAAACAGCTGTATGGGCGGTTGACTGTGTGCATGAGTGTATTGGTGAGTGAATGGATATCTCAGTGCTACATGTCAAAGTAAGTACATATGTAAAACACAGTACATGTGAGAGTTGACATATATAAATAACTGTGCATAAGAGCCAGTGAATGTGTGAGTGGCTGTATGGATCATTGTGAACTTGTATCAGGGATTGTATAAGAGAGTAAATATGTGTTAGTATAAGTTTGAATAAGTAAAGTTTGTATAACTGTATAGTTGAGGAAATGGAGGTGTGATTGATTCTTTGCATGACTGACTAGGTGTGTGAGTAACTCCATGGATGAGTGACAGTCTGTGAGTGTCTGTTTACACTGATTGTATCTAAGGTTATATTAGAGTCTGAAGAGGTTCATCGTATTATCACATGAATGATATCATCAGTGATGTGATCAGTAATGTCAAATGAGATGTCATCAGTGATGTCATCAGTGATGTCATTTGAGATGTCATCAGTGATGTCATTTGAGATGTCATCAGTGATGTCATCAGTGATTTCACTGACCATGTCATGAATGATGTAATATGTGACATCATCAGCAGTGGATTGCGGGTGCGCGATATATAGTTAGTGCAACTAACTATATATGGAATTTCAATGGTTTTGTGTGAGTAAAGTAAGGTTTTGTAAATGCGAATTCCTAACTATATATGGTCTATAACCTATGGTTTTTTCAGTGAATTTTCAAGGATTTGTAAATGCTAATTCCTAACTATATATGGTCTATAACCTATGGTTTTTTCAGTGAATATATATATATATATATATATATATATATATATATATATATATATATATATATATATATATATATATATATATATTCACTGAAAAAACCATAGGTTATAGACCATATATAGTTAGGAATTCGCATTTACAAAACCTTATTTTACTCACACAAAACCATTGAAAATCCACATATAGTTAGTTGCACTAACTATATATCGCGCACCCGCAATCCAATGCTGATGATGTCACATATTACATCATTCATGACATGGTCAGTGAAATCACTGATGACATCACTGATGACATCTCAAATGACATCACTGATGACATCTCAAATGACATCACTGATGACATCACTGATGACATCTCATTTGACATTACTGATCACATCACTGATGATATCATTCATGTGATAATACGATGAACCTCTTCAGACTCTAATATAACCTTAGATACAATCAGTGTAAACAGACACTCACAGACTGTCACTCATCCATGGAGTTACTCACACACCTAGTCAGTCATGCAAAGAATCAATCACACCTCCATTTCTTCAACTATACAGTTATACAAACTTTACTTATTCAAACTTATACTAACACATATTTACTCTCTTATACAATCCCTGATACAAGTTCACAATGATCCATACAGCCACTCGCACATTCACTGGCTCTTATGCACAGTTATTTATATATGTCAACTCTCACATGTACTGTGTTTTACATATGTACTTACTTTGACATGTAGCACTGAGATATCCATTCACTCACCAATACACTCATGCACACAGTCAACCGCCCATACAGCTGTTTCCACATGCACTTTTGAAACCATACATCTAGTGAATCAACTGCTCACACATCTATGCACAGAGTCATACACCTCCCAGCCACCCACACACACACTCAGTCTCCCAATAACCCATATAGTTACTCATATAGCTACTTATCAACACATGCAACAGTTTACAGAACAACATACATAATGATGCACAAATTAAGACAGTTTAGTCACTAACCCATGCACTCAGTGAGACACATTTAATCACTCACTCATACAGTCAGTCATGCACCTACTAAATCCTTCATCCAGACACTTATACATCCACTCATTCTTCAATATGTAAGACATATTTTAACTTTACAGAAACATACAGTCACTGGATGTTGTCATCAGTGATGTCATCAGTGATGTCATTTGAGATGTCATCAGTGATGTCATCAGTGATGTCACTGACCATGTCATGAATGATGTAATATGTGACATCATCAGCAGTGGATTGCGGGTGCGCGATATATAGTTAGTGCAACTAACTATATGTGGATTTTCAATGGTTTTGTGTGAGTAAAATAAGGT
Organism: Lissotriton vulgaris; assembly: GCF_964263255.1. Taxonomy (NCBI): domain Eukaryota; kingdom Metazoa; phylum Chordata; class Amphibia; order Caudata; family Salamandridae; genus Lissotriton; species Lissotriton vulgaris. The sequence continues at coordinate 165,605 of NW_028250977.1, forward strand.
TTTGTAAATGCGAATTCCTAACTATATATGGTCTATAACCTATGTTTTTTTCAGTGAATTTTCAAGGTTTTGTAAATGCTAATTCCTAACTATATATGGTCTATAACCTATGGTTTTTTCAGTGAATTTTCAAGGTTTTGTAAATGCTAATTCCTAACTATATATGGTCTATAACCTATGGTTTTTTCAGTGAATATATATATACATACATATATAAACATCTATCATCTGTATATCTATATAAATACAAACATAAATGCATGCATACATATACTTATATGCATACAGATGCATGTTATTTACATGAAAGTTGAAAAAACACTAATAAAAGCAAAGCTAAAAAGCCACCTCATTACAAACAGAATGGCTTTAACTTAAACGAGGGCGAGATCTATTGCATTTTCAATGCTTGTTTACTTTGGTTCCATCAAGAAGGCATTCAGATGTGTCACACATTTGCCATAAATTCTGAATGTTAGCACTCCAGTTGCACATTAGATCACTGTAGTAAAGCTACTGCTCACCAGGGACGTCTGCTGCTGGTATTCAAAGTGCATGTTTCAGTCTGCATGTCAGAATTTTTTTAATGAAATAGAAGAGGATTTGAGAAGTCACTCAAAATGATCCCTAATTTTTCTTTCTGAAGCACTAATCATACTTTCTATGGCAAAATTAACCCCCTCATGTTGTTCCTTTTTAAATTGAGTGTTTTCAGACTTACCACTTCATTCCAATCAAGATGGATTCTGGTGTGCCATACTTTTGTCATAAGTAAGACTGTTAGCGCTCTAGTTGTTCTTTAGAACACTCTGGGACATTCTGTCATTGGGCTATACTTGGGGTACATCTGGGTGATATTTGGGCTACATTTAGGCTCTTTTGTCTCTGGTGGCCATCTTGGGAGACTGTATGTCAGAAGTTTTTTAATGAAATTGAAGAGGGTTTGAGAAGTCACTCAAAATGTGCCCTAATTTTTCTTTCTGCAGCACTAATCATAATTCATATGGTAAATTATACCCCCTCATTTTGTTCCTTTTTAAATTAAATGTTTTAAGAGTTACCACTTTATTCAAATCAAGATGGCTTCAGGTGTGCCATACCGTTGTAATAAGTAGGACTGTTAGCGCTCTAGTTGTTCTTTAGAACACTCTGGGACATTCTGTCATTGGGCTATACTTGGGCTACATCTGGGTGATATTTGGGCTACATTTGGGCTCTTTTGTCTCTGGTGGCCATTTTGGGAGACTGCATGTCAGAATTTTTTAATGAAATAGAAGAGGATTTGAAAAGTCACTCAAAATGTGCCCTAATTTTTCTTTCTGCAGCACTAATAATACCTTCTATTGCATAATATACCCCCTCATTTTGTTCCTTTTTAAATTAAATGTTTTAAGAGTTACCACTTTATTCCCATCACGATGGCTCCAGGTGTGCTATACCTTTGTAATAAGTAGGACTGTTAGCGCTCTAGTTGTTCTTTAGAACACTCTGGGACATTCTGTCATTGGGCTATACTTGGGCTACATCTGGGTGATATTTGGGCTACATTTGGGCTCTTTTGTCTCTGGTGGCCATTTTGGGAGACTGCATGTCAGAATGTTTTAATGAAATAGAAAAGGATTTGAGAAGTCACTCAAAATGTGCCCTAATTTTTCATTCTGAAGCACTAATCATACTTTCTATGGCAAAATATACCCCCTCATGTTGTTTCTTTTTAAATTAAATGTTTTAAGAGTTACCACTTTATTCCAATCAAGATGGCTTCAGGTGTGCCATACCTTTGTAATAAGTAGGACTGTTAGCGCTCTAGTTGTTCTTTAGAACACTCTGGGACATTCTGTCATTGGGCTATACTTGGGCTACATCTGGGTGATATTTGGGCTACATTTGGGCTCTTTTGTCTCTGGTGGCCATTTTGGGAGACTGCATGTCAGAATGTTTTAATGAAATAGAAAAGGATTTGAGAAGTCACTCAAAATGTGCCCTAATTTTTCATTCTGCAGCACTAATCATACTTTCTATGGCAAAATATACCCCCTCATGTTGTTTCTTTTTAAATTAAATATTTTAAGAGTTACCACTTTATTCCAATCAAGATGGCTTCAGGTGTGCCATACCTTTGTAATAAGTAGGACTGTTAGCGCTCTAGTTGTTCTTTAGAACACTCTAGGAGGCTGCAGTAGAACACAAAGGAATCAACTGACAGTCTCTGTCCTTGTTGGATGTACATGTTTTACTGAGAATGTCAGACTTCATTTTCACATGACTGAGAAAGATAATGTGAATTTACAGAAAATATGCTTTCAGTTTAGCTTATAGATCCCCTTCCAAACCACTGTGGGAAAATCATGAGATATTAGTTTTCTTTCAAACAATATTCATGATATCACAGCAGAAGCTTTTTTCACATGGTAAAATCACCTTAGAACCCACCACAATTCCTAAAACGAGTATGGTACCAACAACAAATGATTTATAATGTAACTAAAGTCCTAAAACCCTCTATTAACTACAATGCTTTTTAATGAGGTGCTATCATGTATATTGGTCCCAAGATGGCTGCCAACACTTCTTGGATGAAGTGCTGACAGCCAATCAGATCAGATGTGTGGTTAGGCTCCGCCCAGATATATATCTTTTTTTGAACCTAAATTACTCAAAATCCACTGGAGCACATATATTGAGACCTAGCAAAGGCACATCGGGCTAACAGTCCCTACAATTTTGCCAAGTTTCGTGCAAATCCATTCAGCCGTTCGAGCTAAAAGTGAGGCCAACCGCCCTATGGAAATTAACATGGGAAAAACGCGTTTTGGGACCCCCCTTTTTTCTCGGCCCCCCCTTGATGAAACCCCCCCAAATTGTCAGGGGCTGCTCAGAAACAAAATGTTCCATTTTCCTGAAAATTTCAACCAATTCCGTCCACAAACGCCAAAGTTATTAGACATAGAATTTTCAAAAATCCCATAGAGAAAAAATCCTAACTATATATACCTACTGGCGACCGCCAGTAGGTAATATATATATATATATATATATATATATATATATATATATATATATATATATATATATATATATTACCTACTGGCGGTCGCCAGTAGGTATATATAGTTAGGATTTTTTCCCTATGGGATTTCTGAAAATTCTATGTCTAATAACTTTGGCGTTTGTGGACGGGATCGGCTGAAATTTTCAGGAAAATGGCACATTTTGTTTCTGAGCAGCTCCTGGAAATTTGGGGGGGGTTCGTCAAGGGGGGGCCGAGAAAAAAGGGGGGTCCCAAAACACGTTTTTCCCATGTTAATTTCCATAGGGCGGTTGGACTCACTTTTAGCCCGAACGGCTGAATGGATTTCCACGAAACTTGGCAAAATTGTAGGGACTGTTAGCCCGATGTGCCTTTGCTAGGTCTCAATATATGTGCTTCAGTGGATTTTGAGAAATTAACGTTTAAATCAAGATATATATCTGTAACAGCGCTCCGGGCAGCGATCCGGTTAGCGAACTTTTCATGTATCGGAACTTTGCGATGCGAAGCTGATTGGCCCTCCGGTGTCTGTCAACATTCTAAACAGTCCGGAGCGGCCGCTATCTTGTCTCTCGGTAGGATCGAGAGACAAGAGGAGGCCAAAACAAAGGGGGAAATTACCATAAGGGGGCATAGTAGATCCTCGTTGACCCCCTAGGTTTTATGCGGAGGTTTTAAAAGGGCCCAGGAGGGTCAAAAAAAAATTTATTTTTTTTTGCGTGATAAGCACCAAGTTCGCGAACCGGAAAGCGTTCTGGGCAGCGTACTATAAGGATAAAAGAATGATAGACTTTTCTAATACTGTATGTTAATTATTTGTTGTTTGTGTTCGTTTTTTTTAATTTATTTATTTATTTTGATTATAAAAAAATTTATGGGTCAGAATTTTCATAGTTCATTAAAACTTCCAGCATTACCTCATCTGGAATCTCCTCAAACATGCATGTTTCTATGTCTTGTAAGCTTTCAATAAATTGTTCATCAAAAGATTCATCCATAAAATCTTCATCCAAATTTTCTTCAGTTAAAATCTCTTCTGTTGTAATGTCGAAGGAAACATTGATTTTTTCGTGCTCCCCTTCCATTTTTTTGCTGTAAATTGCATAAAAAAATAATTATATTAGAAGAGTTAGGGCACTGTTGGGTTTAAGTTCAGACATGTAGTTCTGTTTTTTTAACAGTGAAGTTAAAGTAAGTAAATTCATAATTATAGCAGAGAAGTGTAAGTCAATCAATAAATATAACAGAGGAGCTTATCTGTATCTATAACTATAGCAGGGGGACAGTAAATAATTATCAAAAAACGTTTTTACAAATTGATTTAAAGTGCCACTTACAAATTATCAATTTACTTTACAGGGAGGTGAAAAGGCTCTTGAAATGTAGTTCAGGAAGTAGCAGTGAAAATGGCTGTGTTTCCTTCTCTTCCTTTATATATATTCAGGTATATAACCAATCAAATGTCAGGTAATAAAAATTGAAAATGAAAGTAAAATTTTCATTGGTTGTCAATTCCAATACTTTAGATGTGTTTTGTGAAGTAATTTACCTCAGGGTATTTAGATAGGTCTACAGGCTAAATGGCTAAATGAAATTTCAATCAAATTTGTGAGAATGAAAGGGATTGTTATGTAGTATGAGCTAATCTATATTTGGTGAGAGTGTCTCTAGTCGTTTTTCTGTAAATTACTTTCCCACCTTTTTTTAGGACCGCTTTCTGGAAAGCGGCCCGGTTAGCGAACCTTAAGCGTCACGGGAGTCCACCATTTTGTGTTTCGGTCGCTTTAAGATACAAGATGGAGGGCAAATAATGTTTAGAATGGGTAGAAGGGGTCATGGTAGACTTATCTTGACCCCCTATGTTTTCCGAGGGTGGCTGAGGAGGCTTATATGTGCGGAAAAAAAACATTTTTAAAAAAAATTCCGCGAGGTTAGCTTTCGGTTAGCGAACCGGGTAGCGCCCCGGGGAGCGTATTTTGTGGAAAATTAGTGAAAAAAGTTAGAAAAAAATAATAATTGTGAGTGATCAGATGAAGGGTAGCTCTGAGAAGAGCTTTTGGGTTTATGGTACATTTAGGTACTTATAAGTAGGTACCAATGCACAGTCTTAAATTCAGAATGAAAATTCTGTTGCCCTCATCTGAGAAGTGAACTCCATCTCCTCTGTAGATATCTTGCATGTAGTAACGCAAGTTATTGTTGTATAGGGAGCCCATTCCATGGTCTCTCATGAAAGCTGAAACAGATTTGTTTACATGCTTCCTCGCTTTCTCAATTTGTGGAGAAAATTGGTTGGACCACCTCCATTTCTGTCTTTGGCATATATTGGAATATACCAAGGAAGTTTGAGGAAAAAGTGCCATTAATTGCTCAAAGGTGTCCTTTAAAAGCATTTCCAGACCTACCCCTGTCAAAGTGCCCAAATCATTACCTCCACAGTGCACTATTAATAGGTCAGGTTTTGGCAAATGCATAAAGGTTTTCACCAATGGTATCAATTGGTGACATTTTAATCCTCTTTGGCCCAACCACTTAATTTCCACATCTTGTAAATTGAGGTTGTGTAAATTTCTGTTCTCAGCATACCTTTGAGCCCAGTGGATGTAACTATGTCCAACAATCCAGACCTTAAACATGGTGGGAGAAGGTTGGGCTGCAGTCAGATGAAGTGTGGTAATGAAAGGGAAGTTGAAACAGTAGGAGTTTGTAAAGAAAAAAAACTGTGGATTTCCAATGCTAATGATTCATTAGCAGTGATTGGTGCATTTCCATTTCTGAAAACAGAAAGTTAGGGTGCATGGATGTGTTCTTTGAAAGATGTAATTTGAATGGTCAAGGAAGAAACCTTTAATGAAAGATTGCACTGGATACGCAGGTGCACTGAGAGTTCAGAGTTCAATTGAAACATTGTTGTGTGAATTTGCAAACATGAGAGGTCTTCCAGGAGGTCGTTGCTATGGAAAAAAGGCAGAGAGGGCAGAGGGGGGAAGGGTTTTGATTTGAAAAAAGTGAGGGAAGAGTTATGATTGGCTAATATGAGAGATATGTGAAATGAATATCTGTATTTCTGTGCTTTCAATAGCTGCAGACTCTGGAGTGCATCCTTTTTCTTCTGCTGAAGACAATTTGGTGTATTTCTGAGACTGTTTTCAAAACTCAAAAAGTATTTGCTAAGGTGAGAAAAGATTTATTTATTTTAGATAGAGAATAGTATGAATTAAGGAGAACATGATGAAGAAAGCTGTGTTTTTAAACTGTGGCTTTGTCTGTAGTGATATAGAAATAGATTTTGTTACTTTGAGAAATTGTAATTGCATATTCGGTGTAGCATTCTGGAAAGCGTTCCTCATGGGGCCCTGAGCAGTTCTTAGTCATGTTATTTAATGGGAGGTGGATAACATGGCTAAGAGCATTTGCTGGATAATGCATGAATATCGCTGACTTTTCAGCGATATTCATGCATTGCGGCCGTTTTTTTTCGCATTTGCGAGCAGTTCTTAGCCATGTTATCCAATGGGAGGTGGATAACATGGCTAGGAGCATTTGCTGGATAATGCATGAATATCGCTGACTTTTCAGCGATATTCAGGGCCGGACTGACTACCGGGCAGTTTGGAATGCTGCCGAGCTGGGGGCTCATTTCACAGCGGTGGGGGCTGATTTCGTTCATGGAAACCTGCGTGTGCTTTCGAAATAATGAAAGCAAAACGAATTTTGTTTAGTACACGCAGGCCCCCATCAGCGAAATCAGTCCCCAGCTCAGCAGCATTCCAAACTGCCCGGTAGCCAGTCCGGCCCTGGCGATATTCATGCATTGCGGCCGTTTTTTATCGCATTTGCGATAAACCTTGCTAAGGAGAAAATGATGAAGAAAGCTGTGTTTTTAAACTGTGGCTTTGTCTGTAGTGATATAGAAATAGATTTTGTTACTTTGAGAAATTGTAATTGCATATTCGGTGTAGCATTCTGGCATGCATTAACACAAGTTATTGTTGTATATGAAGCCCATTCCATGGTCTCTTATGTAAGCTGAAACAGATATGTTGTTTTTAAAAACCATTTTTGAAATCAATTACATTTCTGGATATGTACTGCTAGAGCTTCATAGGTTGTTTTGGGTCATATTTATAAGGCATTTGAGTGTCTTTGATGTTATTTTTTCCTTTTTAAATGGAAAGCATTCCTCATGGGGCAAGTGTCTTGTAAATACGCTCCCACCTGCGCTTGGCAAATTTAGATTTTGATTATGGGAGTTACATAGCCATGTTAATAATGTCGAAAAAATGGTGCTAGGGCATTCCAGAAAACGCTTTCATGTGTCTCAAGGACATTTTCAGTCATTTTCTCTTGAATGCAGGTATACAATTGATTTATATGCTGTGTTTAAAAACGATTCTTTTCTATGATGTTATTTTTTCCTTTTTAAATGGAAAGCGTTCCTCATGGGGCCCTGAGCAGTTCTTAGCCATGTTATCCAATGGGAGGTGGATAACATGGCTAAGAGCATTTGCTGGATAATGCATGAATATCGCTGACTTTTCAGCGATATTCATGCATTGCGGCCGTTTTTTATCGCATTTGCGATAAACCTTGCTAATAGCAAGGTTTATCTGCGATAAAAATCGCCGATGTGCGGCGATAATTTTTGTCTCTAAACAAGTTATCGCTAGTTGTTGGTAATATGCCCCCGGGTTTTTGTTTGCAGGAATCGGGAGGCGGGAGAGTAGCACTGAAATCAGTAGTCTGACGCCTGAATCGGGAGGGTTGGCATGTCTGGATTCTCTACAGCTAGGGCCATAAACTACATCCGCAGGGCTAGGTGATAGCCTGGGACCGGCCTGGCATGTAAAATGGCTGCCGTGCACGACAAAATTGTGGCATTGTAAAAAAGGCAAGATGGCGCAGACAATGTTTATCAATAAGGATTCATTTATAACAAAATATTTTATCGCACTGACAAATTGGTGGTCAACACTTCCTGATTTCCTTCGAATCGAACGTTAACAGACGTCACGCAGCAAAAAAAAAAAAGAAGCTCACGCACAGCCGCTGGAACACATGTATCAACATATATGAGCCTCCTCAGCCACCCTCAGAAAATATAAGGGATTAGGATACGTCTCCCGCACCCCCTTATACCTAGTAATTTAATTAAAACGAAGCACAAAATGGTCTCCCGCACCCCCTTATACCTAGTAATTTAATTAAAACAAAGCACAAAATGGCGAATTCCCGTTTCGCCAGCAGTTTGCGGCCCAGTTCGGTGTTCGGGAAGCGCTTCTACCGTGAAAAATATATTTTTTTTATTTTCCCCACGGGACCCTTTAAAAACCCCAAAAACATTCCTAGGGGGTCAAGAGGGGTATACCTTGCCCCCTTTCATTAAATTCCCCCTTCGTTTTTCACCTCTTCTTCTCTCTCGATCCTACCGAGAGATAAGATGGCGGCCGCTCCGGACTGTTTAGAATGTTGACAGACACCGGGGAGCCAATCAGCTTCGCATCGCAAAGTTCCGTTTCGCAGGTGGGAGCGTATTTACAAGAAACTTGCACCATGAAGAACGCTTTCCATTTAAAAAGGAAAAATAACATCATACACACTCATATGCCTTATAAATATGACCCAAAAAACCTAAGAAGCTTTAGCAGTACATATCCAGAAATGTAATTGATTTCAAATAATGACTTACTTCATTGGTAGGCCTTCACATGTATTATCTCCTTTGTTTTCTTAAGTGAAAATCTTATCTGCAACCATGTGTTGGCCTCACCTCAAATAAACAAAACAGGCGATGGACTGAATGAGGATCAATGACACACATTCACCCCAGTCCAAAGATCTGGGCCTAAACAAACCTTTAGATAGGCCACACCTTATCGTCATCCTGAATTAATCATTTAAAATATTAGGGAGAGATTTATGATTGTTGTATGCCTGTTTTGTAGCACTGTGTGTCATTTTTGTGATGCAGTGCTGGTGCAAAAGATTTGCTATGTTAAATAATAAGTAGGGCATTAAGTTTTTGATGACTGTTATTCATTTACTGTTTGGTAATAGTGGTTATTAACATTGTTTATTATATTTTTCCACAGATTCAACTGCAGATTTTTTCATATTTTGAAAAATGCCTACGAAAAATAGAATTAGAAAGGCTAGAAAACGTCAAAGACAGCAGGATGATGTTTTATTGCAGCAGTCCTCTTCCCCAAATACTTATCAAAACACCAAGAAAGCTCCGGGTAAGAGCACAAAATCATTCTTAAAAAATATTTTTAGTAAAAAAAGTATTTATCGCAAAAATGTTTCAGTTCAGAAAAAGAAGAGTAATTTAAATGGAAAGGAAAGACCCATCAAAAATGTTACTGGTAGAGGAAGAGATAACTCTGTGCATGATAGTAGAAGGAAAGAACAGTTTAGGGACATTCGAAAACGAATGTTCCGTAACAGGATAATAGTTAATTTATTAAAAAATATTAAGAAATGCCAACAGAAAGTGGCATTTTATAAGAAGAAGAAAAATGTAGAGAAAATTATTGATCATGCTTTTGAAATTAAGCGAAAGTTGTTTATTTTGGTAATCAATAGAATTAGGAAACTAAGCAAGGTAATTTCTGATTTCAAAACAAACAGTAGATGGAAGAGAGTAGTAAATCGTAGTAACTTTTGTGAAGTTTTTTCCGGAGAATGGATGCATAGTTCAAGTTCTGAGGCATTTTTTAATGAGGAGAGTTATTTTCAGGATAATGATTTGGTGTTTGCAGTTGACACCAGTGGTCGAGCTTATGAAGTGAAGGATGGTTGCCCAGTTGAAAAAGAAAAACTTGTGACAACAGAGACAGAAGAGGCGCTAAGTGATGAGGTTTTAGGAAGACGTCCTAAGGGTCCTGTGTACATTTGGAAGTGTAGTTCTATTTGCAGTGTGCGACAGGTTTCCATCAATTTGCTTTGTGATTTTATACGGACATTTAATAAGAAAAGTTTGAAGCAGAAAATGAAGTTGTTGCAAGATTTAGATCCTTGCAGAGTGAGACAAATGACAGGTTTGCGTGGTCATTCACGGGTTGTCTTTCCAGGAGAGTATGCCAGAGTGTTTTTCATCATTTCAGGATGCTAGCAGTGCATCATAATAAAGTGAGAAAATTAGTGAGAATGTTGTATTATGCTAAGAGTCCAGCAATTATGCTTAAACAATTATGTGCTGCTCTTTTGCATGGTTCTGAAATAGATGTGAAGAATATTTGTGAAGAAATTGAGTTTTGTTACTTTAGTAGTAAAGATGAGAATGTTCAAATTGACCCTGAAGTAGAGGGTAATGTTGAAGATAATGTACACGTTTCCAGTACAGATAATTTTCAGAAGGAAATTGCCACGTTTCAGATCAAATCAAGTGAGAGGCCTAATTTCACTTGTGTATGTTGTCGACGCACTTATTATAAGAATCAGACTAAGGTAGTGGATTTATATGCAAAAAGTGAAAGGGAAAATAATAGTGAATGGAAGGATTTTGCCACATACTTGATGGTAGAAAATTATTTTGATTTGGGATCGGATCAACGTGTGTGTACTTATTGTTGTAATAAATTAAACCAACACCAGATGCCTGCTAGGGCAGTTCATAATAATCTGGAATTGGTTGAGATTCCTTCTGAATTGAAGGATTTAAATACTTATGAATCTATTTTGATTCAAAGTATCCATCCCTTTCAGGCTATTGTAAGAATGGAGCCAAAGACAGGGAAGTTGCCTCCAGCAGATTTACAGAGAGGATTAAAGGGAAGAGTTGTTTATTTGCCTCTAGATTTGAATAAAAACATTAACACAATTGGAGTAGAAAAAGTGGAAGAGGAACCTCTGGTTATCTTGGTTAATGGTGTTCCGACAAAGAATAAGAAAATATGGCAAGATTTAGTGGATGTTAGGAAAGTCAAAAAGGCAACATTGTATTTGAAGAAAAATAATAAGTACTATAAGAATGTATATGTTGCAGAAGAGGAAGTAAGTGATGAAGAGGATAGCGATTTGTGTGCTGGCCAAATTGAGAAAGTAGAGGCCTCTAAAAGTGAAGAAATATATGAACATTATAGTGTTCATCCTTTGCATTCCAAGGAAGTCATGGGGAATGCTATTGAGTTGTTTCAAATGAAACAAGCGAAAGGGAGTCCCATTAGTGTTTGGGAGGAAAGTTTGGAAGCTCGGTGTTTCCCACAGCTATTTCCCACAGGTCGAGGAGGAAGATATGATGAGCGATCTCATCAAATTCCTGCGTCTGAATACCGGACTTTACGATTGTATGCAGAAGATCCTAGGTTTCGTCAATGCATTCCCTATTTGTTTCATCTCCTGTTTGAAAGCGATCTGTCTGGACTGTCATATGCAGTGAACCACATCTTAAAAAGTGGTATACAGATGCAAAACATCTCGGCAAGGGACTTTATGCATAAAGTCAATGTCCAAGACAGTATTTTGGATTCTCACTTAATTAATTTCATGGCGTGTCAGCGTGGTACTAATGAGTACTGGTACCGTCGTCATGGTGATTTAAAATGTATGCTGAGGAACTTAGGAACTCCGACATGGTTCCTCACTCTGAGCTGTGATGAGTATGGCTGGGAAGACTTACTTCAATTTCTACGAGAGGCAAATGGAAATATTGAAAACATTGAATTCAAGACACCTGGAGAACTGTGTTCTTTGGATCCTGTGAATGTATGCAGGTACTTCAATCATAGATTTGAAGCTATGATGTCTTTCATCACAAATAAGAAGAATCCACCTCTTGGAGAGGTGTTGGATTTCTTCTGGAGAAAGAAGTACCAAGCAAGAGGTGCTCCTCATATACATATGTTGTTGTGGATCAAGGATGCACCTAAATTTGGAACAGATTCGGATGACTTAGTGATGAATTTCATAGAACAGTATTCTACGTGTGCTGTTCCAAACGCAACGGAGAAGAAAAGCCTAAGAGAACAAGTTCTACGTTTCCAAAGCCATCGTTGTGGAAAGTACTGTTGTCGTAAATTCAGAAACAAGGACAAGTTCTACACCAAATGTCGTTTCAACTTTCCACGACCGGTGATTTCTAAAGGAAGAGTGAACAGTTTGATGTCTTCACTGCGACATAATGTGACGAGGAAATCACCCAAAAATACATACAATTTGAAAAGGAACGAAGAGTCCAAGTACATCAACGACTACAACCCAGTGATTTTGTCCATGTGGAATGCTAACATGGATATACAGTTTGTGGGTGACAACTGTATGGCTGTGGCTCGGTATGTGACATCTTACATTACCAAAAAAGAAAAGACAGAACTCAAGGATATGTGGGAGGACATTTCCCATGAAAAGAGCCTCAGCAAGAAGTTGTACAGTTTCAGTCTGAAGATGTTGTCGCATCAAGAAATCGGAGCTTACGAATGTTCAGATCGATTGTCTTCAGCAAGTCTCTATGCCAAATCCAGGAGTATTGTTTGGGCGAGTCTTGGTCTTGCTGCAACACGAAATCGAGTTCTAAAACCTGTCCGGGAAATTGAATATTTGGCAGAAAAGGAACCAAACAGTACCGATATTTTGAAGACCAACATGTTGGATACATATTATCCAAATCGAAGCAGTCACCTTGAGAATGTTTGTCTATATGAGGTTCTACAAAATTATATATTCAAGAGGAACATCAAAGAAGATATTGAGAAAGGAGTGTATGCTGTAATTGGAAGTGAGGGATGCCTGGTCAAGCAAAGAAAATGCCAATTAGTAAACCATCGAAAATTGAGTGGCGAATCTCCAGAAAAAAAGGAGTTTTTCTATTTAGCACTTTTGCAACTTTTCAAGCCTTGGCGTGCAGAAGAGGAACTGCTTGGAGATTTCCTCTGTTACGAAGACTCTTTCACTGCTGCTAAGGAGACCATAGAATGTCCTGCTTTTCCCAAATATCAAGAAATGCTAACTTTGGAAATTGAGCAGGAAGCAACGATTGCAGCCGAGATTGCCAGAGACAGTTCTCAGGACAGTCAGAGTTCTGTTTCATTGAGTCAAGATCCACTTGGAGGACCTGTTATCGAAAATGAAGCTGCCACTGCTATGAATGAAGTGGAAAGAGCCATGGCACATGCTCAGGAGGATTCAGTTAACTTAGAAGACTTGGAAAAACAACTCAACGTTGAGCAGAGGAAAATATATGATGAAGTTACCAAGCAAATTGAGCATGGATTAAGTCATGAGAAGAAAGAGTGCTCATGTACATCGTTGAAGCCTGTCCGACTGTATGTGAGTGGAGAAGCGGGAACTGGAAAAAGTTTCCTCATTAAAGCAATTTCATGCTATCTGCAGGAAAGGACTGAGTCATCGCTGTCTTGTGTTGTCACCGCTCCAACTGGACTTGCAGCATATAACATTAAAGGTATTACTTTGCATCGTCTACTGATGCTGCCGGTGGAGCATGACAACAAATTACAATACCACAAGTTATCTGGGGATGCTTGCTGTGAAGTTTCAAGAGTCTTGAGGAAAATGAAACTACTTATCATTGACGAAGTAAGCATGGTTTCCAATGTCATGCTTGCTTTTGTGCATTTGAGAATGCAAGAAGTACTTAAAACTGAATATGATGTGTTATTTGGTGGCAAACACATCATTGTTTTTGGAGATCTTCTGCAGCTGACACCAGTAAAAGGACAACCTGTGTTCAAAATACTCACGCATGAAGATACCAGGAAGTGCCTAGGGAGCATTGGCAACGTCAATATATGGTTAAACTTCAATTATGCTGAACTGCATGAAAATATGCGTCAGGCAAAAGATGAAGATTACAAGAATATTCTACAAGATATTAGAATTGGAAAAGTGACCGAGCATGGAAAAGAAGCTTTAAATGCACGATTACTTTCAAATTTATATCCCGAACAAGAGATTGTGGCTGAGAATATTTTTCAGAAAATTACTGAGAAGAAATCCGGAATATGTTTGATGCCAACTCTTGCAGAATGTGCCATCTTCAACAACAAAATGTTGAATTTAGAAAAGCAAGAGATTGTGAAACTTGAAGCTATTGACAAAATAGAGCATATGGGATCAACAATTATTTTGTCAGAGAATTTGAAATCAAAATTGGATTCATTAGAGAAGACTATATCTAAAACAGCGGGTTTTGAAAAGACTTTGAATGTGTGTTTAAATTGCCGAATCATTTTGAGAAGGAATTTACATGTTGAAAGAGGTCTGGTAAATGGATCAATGGGTAATGTTGTTGATTTTGAGAAGTACAGAAATAGAGATGGAATAGAATTTTTAAAAATTAAATTTGATGGCATTGAGGAAGTACAGCTAATTGGCCGTTGTTCTGCTAGGTTTTTGCTTGTTAAAGACTTATATGTTCGCCGTAAACAGTTTCCTGTTTGCTTGGCATATGCGGTAACAATCCATAAATCGCAAGGTTTAAGTGTAGACAGTTCATTGGTGAATATTGGCAGTTCTGTGTTCAAGGAGGGTATGGCATATGTGGCATTGTCACGAGTTAGAACTTTATCAGGATTGTACTTGATTGACTGTGATGTCACAAACATTTGTGCGGATCTAAATTGTGTTAAGGAATACAATAGGTTAAGAAGAGAGTATGCGCCACATTTGCCTCAATATCCTTTGTTTGAGAAACGTGTGGTAGGCCGGAAACGTAGAAATATCAGTAATAGTAGGGAGGTTGTTGCAAAAAGACTAAAAGTCAATAAACCGAAAATTGTTAGCAGAAAGAAAGTGGATTCTGTTGAAGATGTTGTCGGTTTTCAATTTGAAAACAGTTCTGGTGTCAACTGCTATGCAAATGTAGTGGTTAATGTTCTCTTTTCACTAGAGAGTTTAAAAGAACAGATTCTGTTGAATTCAGAACAAATTTTATGCTGTTTGTTGAATTCTGTTTTCGAGAAATGTAGCACTGATCGAACAAAAGTAGAAAGTGTGTCTGAAGTTCGTTATCTGTTAGATGAATGTTCAGGTCAAACAGACTTCTCTGAAAATAATCAGCAAGATTGTGAGGAGTTTTTAATGTATATGCTTGATGTATTGCAAGATGAGGGTGTAGATGTAGATCACCTGTTTGGGCTTTCTTATCAATGGCAGCATGACTGCGAGAATTGTAGGGTATCAAGTACTACTAGTGTAGACTCAGAAAGATTTATATATTTAACTTTGCCAGACAGTAAATCAGTCTCCTTTAATAAGCTAGTAAATGCAGCGGATCACAACATGGAGTGTAGCCAATGTAAATCTGAAATGATGTCAACATTATTTATACGTAGATATGGACAGTATGTCATTTTAATGATCCAACGATGTAGGCCTGATGGATCAAAATTGTCAACTTTAATAAAAAATTTTGTGGCTTCTCAGCTTTCAATATCAGGAAGGACTTTTGTAACTGTAGCAATTATCTATCACGATGGTCCTTCAACAACATCAGGACATTATACAGCTTATTTAAAGTCTCGAAACGGCTGGTCATTCTGCAATGATTCCGTTGTAACTTTAAAAAAAAAATTGCCGTTTGACCTTAAAAATTCTTACCTGGTGTTTTTAAAACCAAAATTTTAATGAAAGAATCTCGGGATTTCCTGTGAAGAATTGCAAAAGGTTCATGAAGTAGAGGGAATGTAAGTCTGCAATGCTGTCTAGATTATTGATCCAAAACTTTTAATTATAATGTCAATTTAAAAATCCAACTATATAAACCTGATGCAAGTAAGTCTGCTTCATAGTAAGCAGTATCAGTGTCATAGGAAAAGGAGAACATGAGTGACAAAGAGGGGTAAGATATTAGTAGTCCAGGATTGTGAAAATAATCTTAAATGTATTCTTTTTGAAAGTTGCGAAAATAAAAAATGTCGGGATTTGATTGGAAGAATTACAAGAGTTGCGAATCGCGGCAACATGATTTGGCCTAGGAATAGGCCTCACCTCAAAGAAAGCTCTTGAAAGCACACATCTTATTTGCATCCTGAAACAATCATTTAAAATACAATTTTATGATGGCTTTACATCTTTTTTGCGCTGCTATTGCATCACTATTGTGAGACATCAGCAGTGCAAAAGAAGTACCATGTTCCAAAATAGGTCTCAGTTCATCAGCATGAAGATACTGTTTGTTTAAAATATATATCTTTAGGATTGTGTAGGGGACGTAGAGAAGCAGAGGCTTCTGTAAATGTCAAAGTTGTTGAAAAACTGTTTCTTCTTGAACCTTTTCCCTTTTCTTTTCTAATTTTTAAATACATGTTGTAATATTTTTGGAAATGTTTGTTCTCTCTTTTACAGATTGAAAGTATGAAAAAATAGTTTAAAAAGGTAACAAGAATTATAAGGTAAATGTTTTCTACTCTTTTTACCCGCAATGCACTGCTGATGATGTCACTGACCATGTCATGAATGATGTAATAAGAGGACATGACTTACTTCATTGGTAGGCCTTCACATGCTTTATCTGCTCTGTATTCTTCAACAAGTGTAAAATTGATCTGTAACCCTGAGTAGGTCTCACCTTAAACAAACCTCAGGAGACATCACACCTTATCGTCATCCTGAATTAATAAATAGATCTATTAAACAGTATCTCTGGTTTACTCCCTATAGCTGTCTTTCTTTTTACATTACTCTCTGTTTACTTCCCTTATACTAACTCTTCTTTTTTTTTGGTTCGCTTCAAGTTCGCGAACCGGGCAGCGAACTGGAAAGCGAACCAAAAGAAATAGAGCTTGCCAGAGTGCTAAACATTCTAGCAATTTTATTTGAAAGGGGAGGTAGTTCTGAAAAGAACTTTTTTTTAATGTTTTTGTTGTTTTATTTTTTATTTTTTTTTTCTGAACATTTTTTGTTTTTTTTGTATTTTTGCACAGTTTTATATATTTTTTTGTTTTTGATGGAGGGGAAACAACAAAAAACAGGCATTGAAAAAGGCTCAACAGGAGCAAAAAAAAAAATTACTGTTTGGGTGGGTTAGGGCAATTGTGATTCTCGTAAGCAATTTTCATTAAGTTTACGCTCATGTTCCCACATGAAAGCAATGCCCCACAATACAAGCAGGTTAGCTTCATGTGTTTGAAGTTCTTTTGAATGTTTGGCACGGTTTCCTGTGCCTCTCCTCCAGTCAGAGAGATATGCAAGGTTGACAGGAGTTGTTGAGGGATTATCCTGCAGGTCACGCAACTCTGCACGGCTGTAGTTGAGTGGATGCCACCTGGTCATATGGCGATGCATGGTATAGTTTCCCATGCTATATTTTTTTTCAGTGCCTCTTGATAGCCTTTTTTTACAGATAAGACAGGTGTTATATTTTGCATTGACTTTCTTCTCCCCTCGAGGGATTGAAAAAAACTGCCAGATAAAACTAGTTTTCCGACGGGAAACACGGGGCAACTCCTGTATGAACTCTTGTTCTTCTCTCTCCTCTTCTTCAAGTTCATCCTCTTCCTCCTCCTCTGTGTTGGCAATGAACCGAGATGATGGTCCTCTCTTCTCATGAGGAGGTGAAGGTGGTGGTGGGGGTGCACCAGCTGAAGCAAGTACAGAAGCCATTGCTCAATTATAGGTAAATGGTCTTTCTCTCACCAAGATGAAAGTCAGAGTGAGGAAAGAAGGAGGGGTTTTCATCATTTGGGAAAAGCAAAAGTTCTGAACCAATGAAAAGTGTTATTTTTAGGTCACATGACCTAGTCATACATCATTTGGAAACCAAAAGTGAAATGAACCAATGAAAAGTTTTATAAACAAGTCACATGACCTGTTCTGCTTACGTTACGTGGTGCGCGCCGCGTCCCGCATCGTTTCCGGTTCGCGGTCCGGAGCACTTTCGGGAGCGCTAACGCGGCGCGTCATAAGACGCATTACGCGTCAACGTGATACGTCGCGCTTCCGCGACGCGTCACAGTTCCGCTAACGAAACGTTTACAGGTTCGCGTACTAGATCGCGGCATCAAGATGAGGTAACGGAAAGCTTCCCGGTTCGCTTACCGGAAGCGAAGAAAAAAAATATTTAAAAAAAAATTATCAATAAACATCTAAAATATATTTTGGGTTTTAAAGAAGAATACATTTTACAGCTACAGATGTTAGCTTTTAAAAAACCAATGAAATTCACAGAAAAAACCATAGGTTATAGACCATATATAGTTAGGAATTTGCATTTACAAAACCTTGAAAATTCAATGAAAAAACCATTGGTTATAGAACATATATAGTTAGGAATTTGCATTTACAAAACCTTATTTTACTCGCATAAAACCATTGAAATTCCATATATAGTTAGATGCGCTAACTATATATCGCGCACCCGCAATCCACTGCTGATGATGTCACATATTACATCATTCATGACATGGTCAGTGACATCACTGATGACATCACTGATAACAACTCAAATGACATCACTGATAAAATCACTGATGACATCTCATTTGACATTACTTATCACATCACTGATGACATCATTCATGTGATTATACGATGAACCTCTTCAGACTCTGATATAACCTTAGATACACTCAGTGTAAACAGACACTCACAGACTGTCACTCATCCATGGAGTTACTCACACACCAAGTCAGTCATGCAAAGAATCAATCACACCTCCATTTCCTCAACTATACAGTTATACACACCTTACTTATTCGAACATATACTAACACATATTTACTCTCTTATACAATCCCTGATACAAGTTCACAATGATCCATACAGCCACTCACACATTCACTGGCTCTAATGCACAGTTATTTATATATGTCAACTCTCACATGTACTGTGTTTTACATATGTACTTACTTTGACATGTAGCACTGAGATATCCATTCACTCACCAATATACTCATGCACACAGTCAACCGCCCATACAGCTGTTTCCACATGCACTTTTGAAACCATACATCTAGTGAATCAACTGCTCACACATCTATGCACAGAGTCGCACACCTCCCAGCCACTCACACATATACTCAGTCTCCCATACAAATACTTGAGCAACCAATCAATAACCCATATAGTTATTCATATAGCTACTGATCAACACATGCAGCAGTTTACAGAACAACAGATATAATGATGCACAAATTAATACAGTTTAATCACTAACCCATGCACTCAGTGAGACACATTTAATCACTCCCTCATACAATCAGTCATGCACCTACTAAATCCTTCATCCAGACATTTATACATCCACTCATTCTTCAATATGTAAGACATATTTTAACTTTACAGAAACATACAGTCACTGGATGTTGTGATCAGTGATGTCATCAGTGATGTCACTGACCATGTCATGAATGATGTAATATGTGACATCATCAGCAGTGGATTGCGGGTGCGCGATATATAGTTAGCGCATCTAACTATATATGGAATTTCAATGGTTTTATGCGAGTAAAATAAGGTTTTGTAAATGCAAATTCCTAACTATATATGTTCTATAACCAATGGTTTTTTCATTGAATATATATATATATATATATATATATATATATATATATATATATATATATATATATATATATATATATATATATATATATATATATATATATATATATATATATACATATATATATATATATATATATATATATATATTACCTACTGGCGGTCGCCAGTAGGTAGTTATAGTTAGGATTTTTTTCAATGTTAAATCTCAAAATTCTATTTGGAATAACTTTGGCGCCGGTTGACGAATCTGCCTGAAAATTTCCTGAAAATGGCCTCGCGGGGTTCCGGTCCTTCCCTGAAAGTTTGGGGGGGATACGTCAAGCGGGGGCCGAGATAAAAGGGGGGTCCCAAAACGCGTTTTCCCCATGTTAATTTCCATAGGGCGGTCGATTTCACTTTTAGCCCGAACGGCTGAATGGATTTCCACGAAACTTGGCAAAATTGTAGGGACTGGTAGCCCGATGTGGCTTTGCTATGTCTCAAGATATGTGCTCCAGTGGATTTTGAGTAATTTAGGTTCAAAAAAATATATATATCTATAGGCGCTCTCCGGTGCGCGCACCGGAGTGCGCTCCAGGCGCGACACGCGACTTGCGCGCAGAAAGCTGATTGGCTCTCGGGTGTCTGTAAACATTCTAAACAGTCCGGAGCGGCCGCCATCTTGTGTCTCGGTAGGATCGAGACACGAGAGGTGGCCAAAACAAAGGGGGAAATGACCATAAGGGGGCAGAGTAGACACTCCCTGTACCCCTAGGTTTGATGTGGGGGCCATTAAAGGGCCCCGCGGGGTCTCACCCCCTTTTTTTTTTTTTTTCGATTTTCGCGGGGGAAGCGCCTGGTGCGCGCACGGGGGAGCGTATCGAGGAGGGTACTATGGAAAAATAATCACTTTAAAACATTGTATGTTTATTAATTGTTTTTTTTTATGTAAGTACCTACATGTAGGTACTAATGAAGAGACTTAAATTTAATGTTCACCATCTTCTTTGTAGACATCTTGCATGTTGTTATTGTATTTTTTGTGGTATATGGAATTCATAACATAGTCTGTCTGGAAAGGAGAAACAGATCTTTTAAGCACTCCCTGAGAATTTCTAGGGGATCATGAGTAGTCTATCCTGCTCACTTATGAAAATGAGGTGTAAAATATTCATATGAGATAATATAGTGGGAGAAAGGTAGTAACTATGAGTAAACTTACTATGTAACAGAAAAATAGTTGAACAGTATACTATAAGTCTCACTTTATATTTTAAACATTTTTGGTAATACTTTATGAATTACATATAAAAAAGAATATTGTCTGAAACAATTGAAATTATTAAAGATAAATTTATTCCTCTGATTCTTTTTCATAATTTAATAAAATTTCTAACATAATATTGTCCGGAATTTCCTCATAATTATATGTACATGATTCCATTTCTTCCAAACATTCTATAAACTGTTCATCCAAAGAGTCATCCATGAAATCAACTTCTTTTTTTTCATCTTCTGGTTTTTCCACCTTTACTTTGATAGAAGTATCATTTGCCTTATTTTCTCCTTCCATTTTCTTTCTGAAAATTGCATACAAATTAACTATATTAGTAGAGCTAGGGTACTGTATACCAGAGAAGCCTAACTCAATCCATAACTATTACAGAGAAGTCTATCTCTATCTCTAACTATTAAAGAGGGATAGCATATCACTAACAGAATATTTTTTCAGAAATAAACTTAAAGTGTACAATATACTTCCATAATTAGAAGTTACCTTAGAGAAATTAGTTGAAGTTGTCAGTGAAATTTGTTTTCAAGTGTACTTCTGGAAGCAGTAGTCAAAATGGCTGTGTTTCCCTCTCTTCTTTTATATATATTCTTGTACTTAACCAATCAAACGTCAGGAAATAATCGTAGAAAATGAAAGATACTTTTTAATTGGTTGTAAATTCTAACATTACAAGTGTGTTTTTGTCATGTAATTTACCTCAGGATATTTAGACAGGCCTGTAGCCTAAATGTCTCAATGGAATTTCACCAAATTTGGGCAAATGGTAGGGACTGCTATGTAGTAGGGCCTATTCTATATTTGATGAAAGTGTCTCCAGTGGTTTTTTTGTAAATTGCTTTCCCACCTTTTTTTATCGAGCGCTTAGCGGTGCGCGCTCCTTTACGCGCACTGACAGCGTTACGGGAGTCCTCCATTTTGTGTTTCGGAACAATCGAGACACAAGATGGAGGGTAAACAATGTTCGGAATGGATAGAAGGGGGAACTGTAGAGACTTCTTGACCCTCTAGGTTTTCTGAGGGGGGCTTAGGAGGCTCATAAACGTAAAAAAAAAAAAAAAAATTCTTTAATTTTCCACGGGGGTAGCGCCTGGTGCGCGCACCTTTAAGCGTACCCGAAAGCGTACTTTGGTGAAAAATAGTGAAAAAAGTTAGAAAAAAATAAACGCTTTGAATGATCAGAGTTAGGGTAGCTCTGAAAAGAGCTTTTGGGTTCTGTGGTTGATTTAGGTACCTACAAGTAGGTTCCAATACACATTCTTAAATTCAGGAGGAATATTCTATTCCCCTCATCTGAGAAGTGCACTCCATCTCCTCTGTAGATGTCTTGCATGTTGTAACGCAAGTTATTATTGTATATTGAACCCATTCCATAGTCTCTCATGTAAGCAGAAACAGATTTATTTACATGTTTCCGTGCTTTCTCAAATTGTGGACCAAATTGGTTGGACCAGTTCCATTTCTGTCTTTGGCATATATTGGAATATACCAAGGCAGTGTGGGGAAAAAGTATCATCAATTGATGAAAGGTGTCCTTTAATAGCATTTCCAGACCTACCCCAGTTAATGTGCCTAGATCGTTTCCACCACAGTGCACAATTATAAGGTCAGGTTCTGGCAGATGCAAAAAGGTTTTCACCAATGGTATCAATTGGTGACATTTTAATCCTCTGTGGCCAATCCACTTGATTTCCACATTTGATAAATCAAGGTTATGAAAATTTCTGCTAGCTGCATACCTTTGAGCCCAGTGGATGTAGCTATGTCCAATAATCCAAACAGAGTACATGATGTGAGAAGGTTCTGGTCCAGTCAGATGAAGTGTGGGAATGAAATGGCAGTTGGAACAGTAGGAGTTCACAAAAAAATAATTGTGGAGTTTCTCTGCTCTTGAATCACAAGCAATGATTGGTGGATTCAGATAGTTGAAAACTGAAAGTTAGGGTGCATGGTTATGTTGTGTGAAAGAAGCAATTTGAATGGTTTAAAAAAAGTCACCAAAAGCAAAAATACCCTGTATAGGCTGCTGTATTGAGAGGTCAAACATCCTTGCTGAGTTAATTTGCAACATTGTAAGATAAACTTTTGAACCTTACAGTTCAGTTAGGAGGGAGTTGCTATGGTAACAGATAGAAAGGTTTGAGAGGGGGATGGGTGTTGGTTTGAAAATAGTGAGGGAAGAGTTTTCATTGGTTGAATTAAGGCATATGTGTACAAAGATAGAGATTTTCTATGCCAGTCTTGGTTTCAGTGTATTGAGAGCACACCTTTTCCTCTGTTAAAGAAAAATTGGTGTGTGTGTCTGACACTGTTTTCAATCTCCAAAAGCATTTGTAAAGGTAAGTAATGATTCATTTAATTTAGATAGAGATTTATTTGCTCTATGGAGAATATTTGGAAGCAGATAGTTTTGTTTTAGAAGTGAAATTGTATGTTAGTATATAAGTCCTGCACAGTGTTTCTTACATGTTATTTAAAAATCGATTTTGGGTGCAAATGAATGGTATTTTTATTTGGCCTTTTTTATGATTGCCATGTGCAGTTGATGCATCACTTTAAACATGGGTAATAAGTGATGCACTGGTGGCGCAAGGCCTTTATAAATGAGGCCCTGACTTTGTTTGATGATATTGAGTGGTTGTACTTAGGTTCTGCGCAGTGTTTCTTACATGTTATTCAAAAATCGATTTTTGGGTGCAATTGATTGGTATATGTATTTGGCCCTTATTTATGATTGCCATGTGCAGCTGATGCATGACTTTAAACATGGGTAATAAGTGATGCACTGGTGGCGCAAGGCCTTTATAAATCAGACCCTGACTTTGTTTGATGATATTGAGTGGTTGTACTTAGGTTCTGCGCAGTGTTTCTTACATGTTATTCAAAAATCGATTTTTGGATGCAATTGATTGGTATATGTATTTGGCCCTTATTTATGATTGCCATGTGTAGCTGATGCATGACTTTAAACATGGGTAATAAGTGATGCACTGGTGGCGCAAGGCCTTTATAAATCAGACCCTGACTTTGTTTGATGATATTGATTGGTTGTACATAGGTTCTGCGCAGTGTTTCTTACATGTTATTGAAAAATCGATTTTTGGGTGCAATTGATTGGTATATGTATTTGGCCCTTATTTATGATTGCCATGTGCAGCTGATGCATGACTTTAAACATGGGTAATAAGTGACGCACTGGTGGCGCAAGGCTTTCATAAATAAGGCCCTGACTTTGTTTGATGATATTGATTGGTTGTACATAGGTTCTGCGCAGTGTTTCTTACATGTTATTGAAAAATCGATTTTTGGGTGCAATTGATTGGTATATGTATTTGGCCCTTATTTATGATTGCCATGTGCAGCTGATGCATGACTTTAAACATGGGTAATAAGTGACGCACTGGTGGCGCAAGGCTTTCATAAATAAGGCCCTGACTTTGTTTGATGATATTGAGTGGTTGTACTTAGGTTCTGCGCAGTGTTTCTTACATGTTATTTAAAAATCGATTTTGGGTGCAAATGAATGGTATTTTTATTTGGCCTTTTTTTATGATTGCCATGTGTAGCTGATGCATGACTTTAAACATGGGTAATAAGTGACGCACTGGTGGCGCAAGGCTTTCATAAATAAGGCCCTGACTTTGTTTGATGATATTGATTGGTTGTACATAGGTTCTGCGCAGTGTTTCTTACATGTTATTGAAAAATCGATTTTTGGGTGCAATTGATTGGTATATGTATTTGGCCCTTATTTATGATTGCCATGTGCAGCTGATGCATGACTTTAAACATGGGTAATAAGTGACGCACTGGTGGCGCAAGGCTTTCATAAATAAGGCCCTGACTTTGTTTGATGATATTGAGTGGTTGTACTTAGGTTCTGCGCAGTGTTTCTTACATGTTATTCAAAAATCGATTTTTGGGTGCAATTGATTGGTATATGTATTTGGCCCTTATTTATGATTGCCATGTGCAGCTGATGCATGACTTTAAACATGGGTAATACGTGATGCACTGGTGGTGCAAGGCCTTTATAAATCAGACCCTGACTTTGTTTGATGATATTGAGTGGTTGTACTTAGGTTCTGCGCAGTGTTTCTTACATGTTATTCAAAAATCGATTTTTGGATGCAATTGATTGGTATATGTATTTGGCCCTTATTTATGATTGCCATGTGTAGCTGATGCATGACTTTAAACATGGGTAATAAGTGACGCACTGGTGGCGCAAGGCTTTCATAAATAAGGCCCTGACTTTGTTTGATGATATTGATTGGTTGTACATAGGTTCTGCGCAGTGTTTCTTACATGTTATTGAAAAATCGATTTTTGGGTGCAATTGATTGGTATATGTATTTGGCCCTTATTTATGATTGCCATGTGCAGCTGATGCATGACTTTAAACATGGGTAATAAGTGACGCACTGGTGGCGCAAGGCTTTCATAAATAAGGCCCTGACTTTGTTTGATGATATTGATTGGTTGTACATAGGTTCTGCGCAGTGTTTCTTACATGTTATTGAAAAATCGATTTTTGGGTGCAATTGATTGGTATATGTATTTGGCCCTTATTTATGATTGCCTTGTGCAGCTGATGCATGACTTTAAACATGGGTAATAAGTGACGCACTGGTGGCGCAAGGCTTTCATAAATAAGGCCCTGACTTTGTTTGATGATATTGAGTGGTTGTACTTAGGTTCTGCGCAGTGTTTCTTACATGTTATTGAAAAATCGATTTTGGGTGCAAATGAATGGTATTTTTATTTGGCCTTTTTTTATGATTGCCATGTGTAGCTGATGCATGACTTTAAACATGGGTAATAAGTGACGCACTGGTGGCGCAAGGCTTTCATAAATAAGGCCCTGACTTTGTTTGATGATATTGATTGGTTGTACATAGGTTCTGCGCAGTGTTTCTTACATGTTATTGAAAAATCGATTTTTGGGTGCAATTGATTGGTATATGTATTTGGCCCTTATTTATGATTGCCATGTGCAGCTGATGCATGACTTTAAACATGGGTAATAAGTGACGCACTGGTGGCGCAAGGCTTTCATAAATAAGGCCCTGACTTTGTTTGATGATATTGAGTGGTTGTACTTAGGTTCTGCGCAGTGTTTCTTACATGTTATTCAAAAATCGATTTTTGGGTGCAATTGATTGGTATATGTATTTGGCCCTTATTTATGATTGCCATGTGCAGCTGATGCATGACTTTAAACATGGGTAATAAGTGATGCACTGGTGTCGCAAGGCCTTTATAAATAAGGCCCTGACTTTGTTTGATGATATTGATTGGTTGTACATAGGTTCTGCGCAGTGTTTCTTACATGTTATTGAAAAATCGATTTTTGGGTGCAATTGATTGGTATATGTATTTGGCCCTTATTTATGATTGCCATGTGCAGCTGATGCATGACTTTAAACATGGGTAATAAGTGACGCACTGGTGGCGCAAGGCTTTCATAAATAAGGCCCTGACTTTGTTTGATGATATTGAGTGGTTGTACTTAGGTTCTGCGCTGTGTTTGTTACATGTTATTCAAAAATCGATTTTTGGGTGCAATTGATTGGTATATGTATTTGGCCCTTATTTATGAATGCCATGTGCAGCTGATGCATCACTTTAAACATGGGTAATAAGTGACGCACTGGTGGCGCAAGGCCTTTAAAAATAAAGCCATGAGTTGCTATTGTATAAACTTAAATATGTTGCAATTTATTGTTTATATTGTTTGCTTTTTAACATTACTTTGTTGTTTGCTAATAGTGGTCTTTCATGTGTTTTTTTAACAGAACAACAGATTCAAATCAACTTCTGAAAAGGAAGCAAAAATGCCTTCAAGGCAAAGAAATATCAAAAATACCATACGGAAAAGGAGAACATCAACAACAGACTTTATGGAATCCTCTTCAACAAGTACTTCAAAAAACACCAGAAAAGCTTCTGGTAAGCCAATTAAGTCTTTTCTTCGCAACATATGTCGTAGGAAAAAAATGAAATTGCTAATGTGAATATACAGAAAAAGTCAACAAATCTAAAAAGGAAAGAGAAGCCCACAAAAAATGTTTCCATTGGACCAGGAGAGAAGAGAATGGTTAGCAATAGAAGGGTAAATGTTTTTAGGGACATTCGTAGGCGAATGTTTCGCAATAGGGTAGTTTTAAATTTGCTAAAAAATGATAAGAAAAGTAAACTAAAAGCTGCTTTTTACAAGAAAAAGAAAAGTGTAGAAAAGATTGTTGATCAGGCTTTTGAAGTTAAGAAAAAATTATTTATTTTAATAATCAATAGAATTAGGATACTTAATAAGGCAATGGATGTTTTCAAATCGAACAGTAGATGGAAAAGAATTATTAATCGGAGTAATTTTTGTGAAGTATTTTCTGGTGAATGGATGCATAGTTCAAGTTCTGAGCCTTTTTTTAATGAGGAGAGTTACTTTCAGGAAAATGATTTGGTGCATGCAGTTGACACCAGTGGTCGTGCATATGAGGTGAAAGATAGTTGTGTGATGGAAAAAGAGAAACTTGTATCTAGAGATGCAGAAGAGGTGTTAGCTGATGAAGTTTTAGGGAGACGTACTAAGGGTCCAGTGTACACATGGAAATGCAGTAGTATTTGTAGTGTGCGACAGGAATCAATTGATTTGCTTCGAAATTTCTTACGTACATATAGTAAAAAAAGTCTCAAACAAAAAATGAAGATCCTGCAAGAGTTAGATCCTTGCAGAGTGAGAGAAAGCACAGGTTTGCAAGGGCATTCACTAGCATGTCTTTCTAGAAAAGTTTGTCGGAGTGTTTTTCATCATTTTAGGATGTTAGCAGTGCATCATAATAACATAAGGAAATTAGTGAGGAAGTTGTATTATGCAAAAAGTCCTGCACTTAAGCTTAAACAGTTAAATAGTGCTCTTTTGCATGGATCTGAAGTGGATGTGAAGACTATTTGTGAAGAAATTGAGTTTTGTTATTTTGGGAACAAAGAGGACAGTGTAGAAATAGATATAGTAATGGATGGTAATGCAGAAGATAATGGACAAATTTCAAGTATTGAAAAGTTTGATGAGGAAATTATCAAGTTTAAGGTGAAATCAAGTGAGAGGCCTAATTTAACTTGTGTGTGTTGTCGACGGACTCATTATAAAATTCAGACTAGGTTAGTTGATTTATATGCAAAAAGTGAATTGGAAAATAATAGTGAATGGGAGGATTTTGTAAGTTATTTGTTGGTGGAGAATTCTTTTGATTTGAGTTTGGATCAGCGTATTTGCAATTATTGTTTGAAAAAATTAAATGAAAATAGAATGCCTGCAAGAGCAGTTTATAATAATCTTCAGTTGATAGATATTCCTTCTGAATTGATGGATCTAAATACTTATGAATCTATTTTGATTCAATGTGTCCATCCTTTTCAGGCTATTGTACGCATGGAGCCTAAGACAGGGAAATTGCCTCCATCAGATTTACTGAGAGGATTAAAGGGAAGAGTTGTTTATTTGCCTCTAGATGTAAAGAAAAATATTAATACAATTGGTGTAGAAAGAGTAGAAGAAGATCCTTTAGTTATTCTAGTTAATGGGGTTCCAACAAAGAGTAAGAAAATTTGGCAAGATTTAGTGGATGTTAAAAAAGTCAAGAAGGCAACGTTGTATTTAGTTAAAAACAATGAGTACTACAAAAATGTAAGTGTTGGAGTAGAGGAAACAGCTACAGAAGAAGATAGTGATTCTTCAGTTGGTCAAATTGAAAAAGTTGATGTGTCTAGAACTGAAGAAATATATGAACATTATACTGTTCATCCTTTGCATTCCAAAGAAGTAATGGGAAATGCAATTGACTTGTTTCAAATGAAAGCAGCAAAAGGAAGTCCCATTAGTGTATGGGAAGAAAGTTTGGAAGCTCGTTGTTTCCCACAATTATTTCCAACAGGTTGTGGTGGACGATATGATGATCGACCAGTTCAAATTCCTGCAGCTGAATACCGGACTCTAAGATTATATGCAGAAGATCCAAGGTTTCGTCAATGCATTCCATATTTATTTCATCTACTGTTTGAAAGTGATTTGTCTGGGCTTTCTTATGCAGTTAATCATATATTAAAAAGTGGACCTCATTTGCAGAATGTTTGTGCAAGGGACTTTATGGAGAAAGTTAATCTGCAAGACAGTATTTTGGAATCTCAGCTAATCAATCTCATGGCATGTCAACGTGGAACCAACGAGTATTGGTTTCGTCGTCATGGAGAATTGAAATGTATGCTAAGAAACTTAGGAACTCCTACATGGTTCCTCACTCTTAGCTGTGCTGAGTATGCATGGGACGATTTACTTCAATTTCTACGAGAGGCAAATGAAAACATACCAAATATAGAATTGAAAACACCAGGAGAACTGTGTTCTTTAGATCCAGTGAATGTTTGCAGATATTTTAATCATAGATTTGAAGCTATGATGTCTTTTATTACCAACAAAAAAAATCCTCCCCTTGGAGAGGTTTTGGATTTCTTTTGGAGGAAGGAATATCAAGCGAGAGGTGCTCCTCATATACATATGTTGTTGTGGATTAAAGATGCACCCAAATTTGGATCAGATTCAGATGAAACAGTGATGAGTTTCATTGAAGAGTATTCAACATGTGCTGTTCCAAAATCTACTGAAGAAAACAATTTAAGGCAACAAGTTTTACGTTTTCAATCTCATCGTTGTGGAAAGTACTGTCGTCGAAAATTTAAAAACAAGGAAAAGTACTACACGAAATGTCGTTTTGCATTTCCTCGACCAGTGATTTCTAAGGGAAGAGTAAATAATTTGATGTCATCTCTACGACATACTGTGACGAGAAAATCTCCCAAAAACACATATAATTTGAAAAGAAATGAAGAATCTAAGTACATCAACGATTACAACCCAGTGATTTTGTCCATGTGGAATGCTAACATGGATATTCAGTTCGTTGCTGACAACTCTATTGCTGTGGCTCGATATGTGACATCTTACATCACCAAAAAAGAAAAGACAGAACTGAAGGAAATGTGGGAGGACATTTCACATGAAAAGAGTCTAAGCAAGAAATTATACAGTTTCAGTCTGAAGATGTTGTCGCATCGAGAAATTGGAGCATATGAATGTTCTGATCGGTTATCATCAGCAAGTCTCTATGCCAAATCAAGAACAATCATTTGGGTGAGTCTTGGTCTTGCTGCAACACGAAACCGAGTTTTGAAATCTGTACAAGAAATTGAATATTTGGCGGAAAAAGAACCAAACAGTACAGATATTTTGAAGACAAATATGTTGGATACATACTATCCAAATAGAAGTACTCACCTTGAGAACACATGTTTGTATGAAGTTCTTCAAAACTACAGTTATAAGAGGAACATCACAGAAGATATCAATAATGGAAAATATGCACTCATTGGCTATGAAGGATGTCTAGTGAAGCAGAAAAAAGGCCATTTGATTAATCATCGAAAATTGAGTTGTGAAGTTCTAGACAAAAGAGAATTTTACTATTTAGCTTTTTTGCAACTCTTTAAGCCATGGCGTACAGAAGAGGAACTACTTGGAGATTTTCTCTGTTATGAAGACTCTTTTAATGCAACTAAGGATACCATAGAATGTCCTATTTTTCTAAATTATCTGCAAATGTTGAATGAAGAAATGGAGCAAGAAACCACAATTGCTGAAGAGATAGCTAGAAACAGTTCTTAAGATAGTCAGAGTTCTACTTCATTGAGCCAGGATCCACTAGGAGGACCGATTATCCAAAATGAAGCTGCCACTGCCATGGATGAGGTGGAAAGAGCTATGGAACAAGCTCAAGAGGATGGAGTTAACTTAGAAGATTTGGTAAAGCAACTAAACATTGAGCAGAAAAAGATATATGATGAAGTCACAGAGCAGATTGAACATGGATTCAGACATGAGAAAAAAGAGTGCTCATGTATATTATTTGACCCTGTCCAACTGTATGTAAGTGGAGAAGCGGGGACAGGAAAAAGTTTTCTAATTAAAGCCGTTGCAAGTTATCTGCAGAAAAGGACTGATTCACCACTGTCTTGTGTTGTAACTGCTCCAACTGGTCTGGCAGCACATAACATTAAAGGGATTACTCTACATCGTTTATTGATGCTACCAGTTGAACATGATAATAAATTGCATTACAACAAGCTATCTGGAGATGCGTGTTCTGAACTTTCAAGAGTCTTGAAGAAAATGAAACTTCTTATCATAGATGAAGTAAGCATGGTCTCAAATCTAATGCTTGCTTTTGTGCATTTGAGAATGCAAGAAATTCTTAAAACAGACTATGATGTGTTATTTGGAGGAAAACACATTATTGTTTTTGGAGATCTATTGCAGTTGACTCCAGTAAAAGGACAACCAGTGTTTAAAATGCTCACGCATGAAGATACCAGGAAGTCCCTTGGAAGCATTGGAAATGTTAATATATGGCTAAATTTTAAATATGCTGAACTGCTTCAAAATATGCGACAGGCCAAGGATGAAGATTATAAAAATATTCTACAAGATGTAAGAATTGGAAAAATGACTGAGAAAGGGAAAAAAGCTTTGCATAGTCGATTAATTTCAAATTTGTATGCAAATGAAAACATTCTTCCAGAGAATATTTTTAAAAAAATGACTGAGAAGAAATCTGGGATATGTTTGATGCCAACTCTGCAAGAATGTTCCATCTTCAACCAAAAAATGTTAGACTTAGAAAATGAAGAGATTGTGAAACTGGAAGCAATAGATAAAATAGAGCATATGGGTGCAACAATTGTTTTGTCAGAAAATTTGAAAACTAAATTGCATTCATTGGAGAAAAGTATTTCAAAAACAGCTGGTTTTGAAAAGACTCTGAATGTGTGTTTAAATTGTCGTATCATTTTGAGAAGGAATTTAAATGTTGAAAGCGGTCTGGTAAATGGAGCAATGGGTTATGTTGTTGATTTTGTGAATTACAGAAATAGAGATGGAATTGAATTTTTAAAAATAAAATTTGATGGCATTGAACAAGTACA
This sequence comes from Lissotriton vulgaris, assembly GCF_964263255.1. Lineage (NCBI taxonomy): Eukaryota > Metazoa > Chordata > Amphibia > Caudata > Salamandridae > Lissotriton > Lissotriton vulgaris. The sequence goes on from NW_028250977.1 coordinate 197,401, forward strand.
ACAAATAAGTCGTTGTTCTGCTAGATTTTTACTTGTAAAAGACTTATATGTTCGCCGAAAACAGTTTCCTGTTTGTTTGGCGTATGCGGTGACAATTCATAAATCTCAAGGTTTAAGTGTAGATAGTGCATTGGTGAACATTGGAAGATCTGTGTTTAAAGAGGGTATGGCATATGTGGCATTATCTCGAGTCAGAACTTTATCAGGATTGTACTTGATTGCGTGTGATGAGACAAAGATTTCTGCCGATCTAGATTGTGTTAAAGAATACAATAGGTTAAGAAGAGAGTATGCTCCACATTTGCCTCAATATCCTCTGTTTGAAAAACGTGTGGTAGGCCGAAAAAGAAGAAATGAGGATAATTGTAGTGAGGTAGTTGCAAAAAGACAAAAAGTAGAGAAAACTGTAATTGAAAACAGGAAGAAAAAGAATTGTGGAGAAAATGTTGTTGGATTTCAGTTTGAAAATAGTTCTGGTGTCAACTGCTATGCTAATGTAGTGGTTAATGTTGTTTTTTTTCTTAAAAGTTTACAAGAACAGATTGTTGAAAATCGGGATCAAAGATTGTGTGGTTTATTGAATTCTGTGTTTCAGAAATGTAGCAGTGTTACAGCACAAATAGAAAGTGTAACAGAAATTCGAAATATTTTAGATTTGTGTTCTGGTCAAGATAAATTTTCACAGAACATTCAGCAGGATTGTCAGGAATTTTTAATGTATATGTTTGGTGTTTTGGAAGATGAAGGTGTAGATGTAGATAATCTTTTCAGTCTTTCTTATCAATGGCAGCATGACTGCTACAATTGTAGTTTATCAAGTACTACTACAATAGACACTGAAAGATTTATATATTTGACTTTACCAGACTGTAAATCAGTGTCTTTTAAAAATCTAGTTAAAGCAGCAGATCATAATATGGTGTGTACCCAATGTAACTGTACAATGCTGTCCACATTATTTATACAAAGGTATGGGCAGTATATTATTTTAGTTTTCCAACGATGTAGACCTGATGGAACTAAATTGACAACTTCTATCAAAAATTTTGTGGCTTCTCAGTTATCAATTTCTGGAAGGACCTTTACAACTGAAGCTATTATTTATCATGATGGATCTTCGACCACCTCAGGACATTATACATGCTACTTAAAATCTGAAAATGGATGGAGTTACTGCAATGATTCTCATTTAACTTATAAACAACGTTTGCCTTATGACTCTACAAATTCTTATCTAGTGTTTTTAAAACCAAAGTTTTAGTAAAGGGAATTGGCCTTTGAAGACGGGAATAGTTAATAAAAGTTAGTTAGTTAGTTAGTTAATCTAATATTTTAAATTATTTATCTCATGTAGATACTTTAAGTGGATCTCAAAGTAAAAAATACTGATATATCTGACACAAATTGGCCGTGAGGAAAATGTAAGATATGATGTTGTTAGATCTTTTTTCATAGGAAGTTGATGAAATCGAAGTTATAGAGCACAGCAGACTTTTTTTCACCAAAAGGACCTTCACTATCTGCAATTTGGTCTCACGGAAAAGTAAGTGAATCAAAGATTAGTGTACTTATATGAGATGTATGTTTGAATGGGTTTTTTTAAACACAATCTTTTAGATTGTGTTTTTTTTTTCCCGCTGTTATATGATGAAGACTTTGATCTCACTAATTTAAGTGAAATTCAATATATTCTGAGAACAGCAAAAATAAATAATGTAACATATTGTAGAAGTTATTGTGTAGTTTGCATTGTGTAATTTATATTGTGTTCACATTGTCTTATACTCATTTTCTTTTTCACCCTTATTTACCTCTCTTTACTAATTTACACTTTTTTTTCATCGCTGTTTCTTTAGTGCACTTCATTCACAACTTCTTAATCTAATAGGAACTGTCTGCATTTCCTCTGTTCCTTCCACCACTTTTTATCTTTTTCATATTCTCACAGTACCACTGCTTTAGTTTCCTAACCCTCTCTTTCTTTTTCTCCATTTTTTTTCTTTCGCATCCATTGTACTGTAGTTCACTTAGTTCTTCCTTTTGTCTTTCTGTGTACTTACTCTCTCACTCCTGTTTTATCCATCATTCTATACTAACTTCATTCCTTTCATCCCTTCACTCTGTTACTTTACTTCACTCACTCTCAATCATCTTCTATTCCTCTTTTTTGTTTATAGTTTCTCAATCAGACTTCTCTCCTTTTCACTCATTTTTCTTTTATTTTCTTATCTTTACTGATTTTGATTTGATATCTTACATTCTTTTAGTATCTTATTTATCTTTAGGAATTTGTTTTCTTTCTATTTCTTTTTCCTTTTTTTTTCTCTTTCTACATTACTTTCTTTCTGTTTTTGTATCCTTCACTATTGCATCATTTCTTAGTAAACTTTTGTAGATTTTTAAACCTCATGAACTGTTGCTTCTATTTTATTATATATTTTTAAGAAATTATAACGTGTTTTTTCTTTTATCTTGCATAGATACAAGTTTGCATTGATTATATGGTAAGTGTGTTTACAAAATCTTTTTTGTTATCATCTTTGGTTTTATTTTCACTATTTTTCTCTCACCCTACCTCACCCCTGTTTCCTTACTTTGCTTTTCTCACTTATTCTTTTCTTCCATGTTTACTTCCTACCACATTCAACTTCTTTCAGTACCTCTGTCTATGCACACTCCTTCACTTACCTTTTTTACTGGTTCACTTAGTTCCTTTGTGACACTCCTTCTTTTACTCTCTTTCTTCTTTCGCTGTATTATTCCCAATGTCTTACCCTTATTCACTTACATGTACCCTGTTTCACCCCTCTTTGCTTATATTCACTGCTATTTACTATCCCTCCATCACTACTATTCCTTTTCTTTCATTCCGTCACTACCTGTCATTCACATGCTTAACTGTCCTTCCTTTTACTTTCATCATCCATTTACATTCTCCCGGAACCTCTGCTTTTGTCTTCTTCCTATTTCTTCTTTTCTTTTGCTCCCTTATTCATTTTTTTTTCTCAGTTATTTCCTCTTACACTTTTTATCTGTCTTACTATCTATTACACAGTCCCTCTGTGTTCCTCCCTTTAGCTCTCTTTCTCTTAACACCACTCTCTCTGTCCCCATTTCTTATGGTCACTCCTTCATTATTTTTTTTTTCTTTTTTTTTGTTGATGCGCTGACGGTGCGCGCACCCGGGCGTTTATCGGTATGCGCACCGGGAGCGCTCCAGAGTCAAATATAAAAAAAAAAGGAAAAAACTATTTTAAAATAAAAATAGTATCTTAATATACATTATAGGGTTCATTTTTAGAAAAACATACCTTTCTCAGGTAAAGACATTTGCGAAAAAATAAGCTTAGAAATTCAATAAAAAGTACATAGGTATGAAGCCCTAAAAAAAGTTAAAAATTAGTATTAAAAAAACCTATGAAATTCACTGAAAAAAACATAGGTTTCACACCAGTTATAGTTAGGAATTAGCATTTAAAAAACCTATGAAATTCACTGAAAAAACCATAGGTTTCACACCAGTTATAGTTAGGAATTAGCATTTAAAAAACCTATGAAATTCACTGAAAAAACCATAGGTTTCACACCAGTTATAGTTAGGAATTAGCATTTAAAAAACCTATTAAATTCACTGAAAAAACCATAGGTTTCACACCAGTTATAGTTAGCTGGAAATTTTACTGATATAAAACCATTGAAATTCCCACGTTATAGTTAGTCGGACTCACTATAACTTGCGCGTGCAATGCACTGCTGATGACATCACATATTACATCACTCATGACATGGTCAGTGACATCACTCATGACATCACTGATGACACCATCCAGTGAATATGTGTCTTTCTTAAAAATAAATATTAGTGAGTTATGTTTAAATATTTAAATATATATATTAGTGTTTCACTTTGTGTATAAGTGGCTACATGTGTTGGTAAGTAGCTACATGCGTATGTATATGGGTTATTAGATATTTTTATTAGTATCAGTATGAGTGTCTATATGGTTTGGTGGGAGTGTTACTTAGCACATAGATGCATAAATGACTGACTCACTGTTTGTATGTGTTTTAAAGACAGCATATGTGCCGGACTGTATGGGTGAATGAGTGTGTATATGTATGTGTTAGTAAGTGAATGACTGTCTTACTAGTGTCTTTATCAGTAACTACATATGTTTTAATCTAGTATATGTGAGTATTGATGTATATAAGTGAGTATATATGAGAGTGAGAGATTGAAAGAATTCTTGTTTTAATAAGTATGTGTTTCTATAAGTGATTTTTTAAGAGAGTAAGTATGTGTAAGTTTCTTTAGAAGTAAGGTGATAGAGTGTGTATAGCTGTATATGCTAAAAAATTGATGTTCAATAGTTTATTTGCATGTGTGAGTATGTGTATGAGCAACTTTTGGAAGACTGTCGGTGTGTTAACGGATGTATAGGTGTCTCACTACATATGATGAGTGAGTATATGTATGACTGACTATTTAGAACTGTTGATGAATGAGTGGATGTGTATATAAATGGTGGAATTACTGAATTGGTTGTTGCAACTGGTATAGATATCTTCACTTTTTTGAAAATATTAGTTTCTATTTTTGAATATGTGTTTCAAGGGTTACTTTACAGTGAAAGGAGGTCAGTCACTCTGTCACAAGGACGGTATCATCAGTGATGTCATGAGTGATGTCACTGACCATGTCATGAGTGATGTAATATGTGATGTCATCAGCAGTGCATTGCACGCGCAAGTTATAGTGAGTCCGACTAACTATAACGTGGGAATTTCAATGGTTTTATATCAGTAAAATTTCCAGCTAACTATAACTGGTGTGAAACCTATGGTTTTTTCAGTGAATTTAATAGGTTTTTTAAATGCTAATTCCTAACTATAACTGGTGTGAAACCTATGGTTTTTTCAGTGAATATATATATATATATATATATATATATATATATATATATATATATATATATATATATATATATATTCACTGAAAAAACCATAGGTTTCACACCAGTTATAGTTAGGAATTAGCATTTAAAAAACCTATTAAATTCACTGAAAAAACCATAGGTTTCACACCAGTTATAGTTAGCTGGAAATTTTACTGATATAAAACCATTGAAATTCCCACGTTATAGTTAGTCGGACTCACTATAACTTGCGCGTGCAATGCACTGCTGATGACATCACATATTACATCACTCATGACATGGTGAGTGACATCACTCATGACATCACTGATGACACCATCCAGTGAATATGTGTCTTTCTGAAAAATAAATATTAGTGAGTTATGTTTAAATATTTAAATACATATATTAGTGTTTCACTTTGTGTATAAGTGGCTACATGTGTTGATAAGTAGCTACATGCGTATGTATATGGGTTATTTGATATTTTTATTAGTATCAGTTTGAGTGTCCATATGGTTTGGTGGGGGTATTACTTAGCACATAGATGCATGAGTGACTGACTCTTTGTTTGTATGTGTTTTGAAGACAGCATATGTACAGGACTGTATGGGTGGATGAGTGTCTATATGTGTTTGTTAGTGAGTGAATGACTGTCTCAATAGTGTCTTTATCAGTAACTACATATGTTTTAATCTAGTATATATGAATATTGATGTATATAAGTGAGTATATGTGAGAGTAAGAGATTGTAAGAGTTCCTGTTTAAATAGGTATGTGTTTCTATAAGTGATTGTTTAAGAGAATAAATATGTGTAATTTTCAATAGAAGTAAGGTGGAAGTGTGTGTATAACTCTATATTCAAATAAATGGTTGTTCAATAGTTTATTTGCACGTGTGAATATGTGTGTGAGTAACTTTTGGATGAATGTCGGTGTGTAACAGGATGTATAGGTGTATCTCTTCATATGATGAGTGAGTATATGTATGAGTGACTATATAGAACTGTTGGTGAATGAGTGGATGTGTATATAGATAGTGGAAGTACAGAATTGCTTGTTGTAACTGATATAGGTATGTCCATTTTTTAAAAATTTCAGTTTCTATTTTTGAATATGTGTCTCAAGGGTTACTTTACACTGAGAGGAGGTCTGTCACTGTGTCACAAGGATGGTGTCATCAGTGATGTCATGAGTGATGTCACTCACCATGTCATGAGTGATGTAATATGTGATGTCATCAGCAGTGCATTGCACGCGCAAGTTATAGTGAGTCCGACTAACTATAACGTGGGAATTTCAATGGTTTTATATCAGTAAAATTTCCAGCTAACTATAACTGGTGTGAAACCTATGGTTTTTTCAGTGAATTTAATAGGTTTTTTAAATGCTAATTCCTAACTATAACCGGTGTGAAACCTATGGTTTTTTCAGTGAATTTCATAGGTTTTTTAAATGCTAATTCCTAACTATAACTGGTGTGAAACCTATGGTTTTTTCAGTGAATTTCATAGGTTTTGTTAATGCTAATTCCTAACTATAAGTTTCACTTTATAAATAAGACTGTTAGCACTCTAGTTGTTCTTTTTAACACTCTGGTACATTCTGTCATTGGGCTACAGTTGGGCTACATCTAGTTGAAATTTGGGCTACATTTACAATTTTTGGTCTCTGGTGGCCATCTTTGGGCTACATTGGGCTACTTTGGGCTACATTTGGGCTACATTTTGGCTCTAACATATATTAAGCCCAATGTAGCACAATACATATTTTTATAAAGTTAATTTTTTTACAAACCACTTCAGAATAGGGCTACCTGTCCCTACAATTATCCCATTTTTTATTTTTTTTATTTTTGGGGGGAGCGCTCCCGGAGCGCGCCCCGGAGTGCGCCCCGAAAAGCGTATTTCTGAAAAGCGCCCCCTTGCGCGCTCCGGGGACCGTCCCGTGAGTGCCAATATCGCAAACGAAAACATGATCGTGACGTATCGCGTAGCCGCGACCGCGTGATACGCACGGCGTAAGCGCACCCGGAAGTACTCGAGCGAATACGATCGCACAACGTAAACTTCCGACGCGTTTACGCTGCGCGCCCCCGGGCGCGCCCCGGGCGCGTAGCGTAAGCGCGTCGGGTCATGTGAGCAGAAAATAACACTTTTCATTGGTTCATAACAGTTTTAGTTTCATAATGATGAAGCCCCTGGTCTTGTGACCTGAAAATAACACTTCTCATTGGTTCAGGACAGTTTTTTTTTCTAAATGATGAAAGACCCCACCTTTTTTCCTTATTCTGACTTTGTCCTTTGACTGAGGAAGACCTGTTTGTTGCTCTCTCTACTTTTTTGCTCCAAATAATGGCTTCAGTAGTAGCATCAGCTGGTGCATCTGCCCCACCACCACCACCACAACCACCAAGAGGACCAGCTCCAAATTATATTGGTGGTCAAGAACAGGAGGAGGAGGAAGAGGAAGAGGAGGAGGGGAGAAGAAGATGGCTGCCAGAAGAAAATACACCTTACAAACCCAAACCACACATTGTATGGCAGTTTTTTTCAATCCCAGAGGGGCAAAAAAAGGTGAATGCGCCCAAGGTGACTTGCCTCATCTGCAATGATGAACTTTCACGGGGCAACCCAAACAAAAAATATTCTTTTGGTAACTATACCATGATTCGGCACATGACCAGAAAGCACCCAAACAACTACTCTCGAGCAGAGTTCAGGGAACTGGCCAGTAACCTCCCCCAGTCATCAAGGACGCCCTCCCAAAGAAACCAACCCACCTCATCAGAACCAGAAACATCCGAGGTGATGCCTTGCATTCAGCCGAGATTTGCTGATTTTAAAATCACTTGTTCTGCATGTGGCAAGCTTATCGCCTATGGCGAAAAAAGCGTTAAGCTCATCGTCCTTGCAGGTGATAATCACAAGTGCCCCAAAAAGAAGTAATTTTTTGGGTTTTTTGTTTTTTTGCTCCAGTTGAGCCAGTTTCAATTCCCTTTTTTTGTTTCTCCCCCTAAAAAAATACAAAAAAAATATAAAACTGTTTTGAAAAGCCAAAAAAAGTTCAAAAAGTTCAAAAAACACAAAAAAAATATAAAACAACAAAAAGAAGAAAAAAAAAAGTTCTTTTTAGAACTACCTCCAATTTCTAAATAAAAACTTCATTTTTTTAAAAACTCTGTCATCTTTTTCCCTCATTTTACGCTCCCCGGTGCGCTACCTGGTGCGCGCACCGGGCGCTTCCCCCGCGCAAAACGAAAAAAAAAATATATTTTAAATGCCCCGCGGGGCCCTTTTATAGCCCCCACATCAAACCTAGGGGGTCAAAGGGGTCTATCCCTGACGCCTTATGGTCAGTTCCCCCTTTGTTTTAGCCACCTCTTATGTCTCGATTTTACCGAGACACAAGATGGCGGCCGCTCTGGACTGTTTCGAATGTTTACAGACACCCGAGAGCCAATCAGCTTTCCATGCGCACCTCGCGTCACGCGCCCGGAGCGCTCCCTGGTGCGCGCACCGGTGCGCTGCTATAGATATATATATATTTTGTATCCTAAATTACTCAAAATCCACTGGAGCACATATCTTGAGACATAGCAAAGGCACATCGGGCTACCAGTCCCTACAATTTTGCCAAGTTTGGTGGAAATCCATTCAGCCGTTCGGGCTAAAAGTGAAATCGACCGCCCTATGGAAATTAACATGGGGAAAACGCGTTTTGGGACCACCCTTTTATCTCAGCCCCCGCTTGACGTATCCCCCCCAAACTTTCAAGGAAGGACCGGAGCTCGACGAGGCCATTTTCAGGAAATTTTCAGGCAGATTCGTCAACCGGTGCCAAAGTTATTCCAAATAGAATTTTGAGATTTAACATTGAAAAAAATCCTAACTATAACTACCTACTGGCGACCGCCAGTAGGTAATATATATATATATATATATATATATATATATATATATATATATATATATATATATATATATATATATATATATATATATATATTCACTGAAAAAACCATAGGTTATAGACCATATATAGTTAGGAATTTGCATTTACAAAACCTTGAAAATTCACTAAAAAAAACATAGGTTATAGGCCATATATAGTTAGGGATTAGCATTTACAAAACCTTATTTTACTTGCACAAAACCATTGAAATTCCATATATAGTTAGTTGCACTAACTATATATCGCGCACCCGCAATCCACTGCTAATGATGTCACATATTACATCATTCATGACATGGTCAGTGACATCACTGATGACATCACTGATGACATCTCAAATGACATCACTGATGACATCACTGATGACATCTCAAATGACATCACTGATGACATCACTGATGACAACACCCAGTGACTGTATGTTTCTGTAAAGTTAAAATATGTCTTACATATTGAAAAAGGAGTGGATGTATAAGTGTCTGGATGAAGGATTTAGTAGGTGCATGACTGACTGTATGAGAGAATGATTAAATGTGTCTCACTGAGTGCATGGGTTAGTGACTAAACTGTCTTAATTTGTGCATCATTATATATGTTGTTCTGTAAACTGCTGCATGTTTAAATCAGTAGCTATATGAGTAACTATATGGGTTATTGAATGGTTGCCCAAGTATTTGTATGGGAGACTGAGTATGTGTGTGGGTGGCTGGAAGGTGTATGACTCTGTGCATAGATGTGCGAGCAGTTGATTCACTAAATGTATGGGTTCAAAAGTGCATGTGGAAACAGGTGTATGGACAGTTGACTGTGTGCATGAGTGTATTGGTTAGTGAATGGATATCTCAGTGCTACATGTCAAAGTAAGTACATATGAAAAACACAGTCCATGTGAGAGTTGACATATATAAATAACTGTGCATAAGAGCCAGTGAATGTGTGAGTGGCTGTATGGATCATTGTGAACTTGTATCAGGGATTGTATAAGACAGTAAATATGCGTTAGTATATGTTTGAATAAGTAAGGTGTGTATAACTGTATAGTTGAGGAAATGGAGGTGTGATTGATTGTTTGCATAACTGACTAGGTGTGTGAGTAACTCCATGGATAAGTGACAGTCTGTGAGTGTCTGTTTATACTGATTGTATCTAAGGTTATATTAGAGTCTGAAGATGTTCATTGTATTATCACATAAATGATATCATCAGTGATGTGATCAGTGATGTCATTTGAGATGTCATCAGTGATGTCATCAGGGATGTCATTTGAGATGTCATCAGTGATGTCATCAGTGATGTCACTGACCATGTCATGAATGATGTAATATGTGACATCATTAGCAGTGGATTGCGGGTGCGCGATATATAGTTAGTGCAACTAACTATATATGGAATTTCAATGGTTTTGTGCAAGTAAAATAAGGTTTTGTAAATGCTAATCCCTAACTATATATGGCCTATAACCTATGTTTTTTTTTGTGAATTTTCAAGGTTTTGTAAATGCAAATTCCTAACTATATATGGTCTATAACCTATGGTTTTTTCAGTGAATTTCATTGGTTTTTTAAAAGCTAATATCTATAGCTGTAAAATATATTCTTTATTACATGACGTATCACACAGCCCGTGAGACGCCTCATGACGCATCGCATAACCGTGACGTATCGTCTCTGCAGCGCAAACAAAACCTGTAACGTAAGCGCGCCGGAGCACGCTTACAGATATATATATATTTTTTTAACCTTAATTAGACAAAATCCACACGTGCACATATCTTGAGGCCTTGCAAAGGCACATCAAACAAACAGTCCCTACAATTTTGCTAAGTTTGGTGGAAATCTACTCCTTTAAATTTTATTTTACTGTTTCTCTTGATTTTCCCCTTGTTACCCTTACCGGAACGCTACCCGGTATGCAAACAAACGCTCCAAAAACACAAGATGTCGGACTCCCGTTACGCTGCCGGTTAGCTGCCCGGTTTTTTTGCCCCGCGGGGAACTTTAATAGCCCCCTCATCAATCCTAGGGGTTCAGGAGGGGTCTACCTTACCCCTTTCCTTCATTTATACCTTTTTTTTTTCCACCTCTTGTCTCTCGATCCCACCGAGAGACAAGATGGCGGCCGCTCCGGACTGTTTACAATGTTAACAGCCAATCAGCTTCTCCTCAGACTCCCGTTACGCTGCCGGTTAGCTGCCCAGTTAGCTGCCCGGTTCGCGTACCGGGACGGGCCTCTACGGCAAAAAATCGCATTTTTTTTTTTTTTTTTGCCCCGCGGGGCACTTTAATATCCCCCTCATCAATCCTAGAGGGTCAGGAGGGGTCTACCTTGCCCCCTTTCCTTCATTTCCCCCTTCGTTTTTCACCACATCTTGTCTCTCGATCCTACAGAGAGACAAGATGGCAGCCGCTCCGGACTGTTTACAATGTTGACAGCCAATCAGCTACTCCTCAGACTCCCGTTACGCTGCCGGTTAGCTGCCCGGTTCGCGTACCAAGACGCGTCTCTACGGCGAAAAAAATCGGAATTATTTTTTTTGTTTGTTTTTTTGTTTTTTTGCCCCGCGTGGCTCTATAATATCCCCCTCATCAATCCTAGGGGGTCAGAAGGGGTCTACCTTGCCCCCTTTCCTTCATTTCCACCTTTGTTTTGGCCTCCTCTTGTCTCTCGATCCTACCGAGAGACAAGATGGCGGCCGCTCCGGACTGTTTAGAATGTTGACAGACACCGGAGAGCCAATCAGCTTCGCTTCGCAAAGCTCCGTTACGCGAAAAGTATGCGAACCGGAGCGCTGCCCGGAGCGCTGTTACAGATATATATCTTTTTTTGAACGTTAATTTCTCAAAATCCACTGGAGCACATATATTGAGACCTAGCAAAGGCACATCGGGCTAACAGTCCCTACAATTTTGCCAAGTTTCGTGCAAATCTATTCAGCCGTTCGAGCTAAAAGTGAGGCCAACCGCCCTATGGAAATTAACATGGGAAAAACGCGTTTTGGGACCCCCCTTTTTTCTCGGCCCCCCCTTGACGAACCCCCCCAAATTTTCAGGGGCTGCTCAGAAACAAAATGTGCCATTTTCCTGAACATTTCAGCCAATTCCGTCCACAAACGCCAAAGTTCTTAGACATAGAATTTTCAAAAATCCCATAGAGAAAAAATCCTAACTATATATACCTACTGGCTATCGCCAGTAGGTAATATATATATATATATATATATATATATATATTACCTACTGGCGGTCGCCAGTAGGTAGTTATAGTTAGGATTTTTTTCAATGTTAAATCTCAAAATTCTATTTGGAATAACTTTGGCACCGGTTGACGAATCTGCCTGAAAATTTCCTGAAAATGGCCTCGCGGAGCTCCGGTCCTTCCCTGAAAGTTTGGGGGGGATACGTCATGCGGGGGCCGAGATAAAAGGGGGGTCCCAAAACGCATTTTCCCCATGTTAATTTCCATAGGGCGGTCAATTTCACTTTTAGCCCGAACGGCTGAATGGATTTACACCAAACTTGGCAAAATTGTAGGGACTGGTAGCCCGATGTGCCTTTGCTATGTCTCAAGATATGTGCTCCAGTGGATTTTGAGTAATTTAGGTTCAAAAAAATATATATATCTAAAGGCGCTCTCCGGTGCGCGCACTTGAGTGCGCTCCCGGCGCGACACGCGACTTGCGCGCAGAAAGCTGATTGGCTCTTGGGTGTCTGTAAACATTCTAAACAGTCTGGAGCGGCCGCCATCTTGTGTCTCGGTAAAATCGAGACACAAGGGGTTTGAAAAAAAAAGGGGCAAATGACCATAAGGGGGAAGAGTAGACCCCCTCTGACCCCCTAGGTTTGATGTAGGGACTAAAATAGGGTCCTGCAGGGCATTAAAAAAAAAATTTCGTTTTGCGCGGGGGAAGCGCATGGTACGCGCACCGGCGAAGCACGGGGAAAATCCAGGACTATATTTATGAAGGCCTTGCGCTGTTAGTTTTGCGCCTCCTGTGCGTCAATTTTTGTGACGCACCAGCGGTGTAAAAAAATGCGCATTGTTATGCAATATTTAAAAAGTGACGCATCTATCTAGATGCGTCACTTTTTAAATATAGTGCAACGAGGCACATTTTATTACACTGCTGGTGTTATGCGTCACTTTTCTGTGCGCACTCCTTATGACATTCCAGATGTGTCATATTTAATGTATGACGAATCATGTTGCAAGGAGTTACAGATACGTCAGTATTTCTGACATATCTGTAAACATAAAAGTGATGCGAGGCAGGTGCAAGATTTTGACGCAACAGCATCCTAAAAGTGACGCAGAGAAATCTTATAGATTTCAGTACGTCGTTATTACCAAGCTTTTTGCGGGGGAATGCCCCCTTTGCATACATTATACCTGACGCAGATATAATGTGGCGCAGAGTTTTAAAAAGTGACCCATGTACCTAGATGCGTCACTTTTTAAAAATAGCGTCAGGTATAATGCATGCAGAGGGGGTGTTCTCCCGCAAAAAGCTTTGTAATAGCGACGCAGTGAAATCTTTGAGATTTCACTGCGGCAGTTTTAGGATGCTGTTGCGTCAAAATCTTGTGCCTGCTTTACAGCAGGTGTTAGACTGAGGCAAGACCTTTCACATGCTGCTTTCCCCATTTGAAAGGACACATTACTGGAGTTGCGTCACTTTTGTGACGCACTCCAGCAATGCGTTACTTGGAATGTCATAAGGAGTGCGCACAGAAAAGTGACGCATCGCACCAGTGGTGTAAAAAAATGTGCCTCGTTGCGTTATATTTAAAAAGTGACGTATCTAGGTAGATGGGTCACTTTTTAAAATCAAGCGCCACATTATATCTGCGTGAGGTATAATGCATGCAGAGGGGGTGTTCCCCCACTAAAAGCTTTGTAATAGCGACGCAGTGAAATGTTTGAGATTTCACTGCGTCACTTTTAGGATGCTGTTGCATCCTTTAAATATAGTGCAACGAGGCACATTTTATTACACTGCTGGTGTGATGCGTCACTTTTCTGTCCACAGTCCTTATGACATTCCAGATGTGTCATATTTAATGTATGACGAATCATGTTGCAAGGAGTTACAGATACGTCAGTATTTCTGACATATCTGTAAACATAAAAGTGATGCGAGGCAGGCGCAAGATTTTGAAGCAACAGCATCCTAAAAGTGACGCAGAGAAATCTCATAGATTTCAGTACGTCGTTATTACCAAGCTTTTTGCGAGGGATTGCCCCCTCTGCATACATTATACCTGATGCAGATACAATATGGCGCAGAGTTTTAAAAAGTGACCCATGTACCTAGATGCGTCACTTTTTAAAAAATAGTGTCAGGTATAATGCATGCAGAGGGGGTGTTCCTTGCAAAAAGCTTGGTAATAATGACGCAGTGCATCACTTTTAGGATGCTGTTGCGCCAAAATCTTGCGCCTGCTTCACAGCAAACCTTTCACATGGTGCTTTTTCCATGTGAAAGGACACATTACTGGAGTTGCGTCACTTTTGTGACGCACTCCTGCAATGCGTTACTTTTGTGTTTACAGATATGTCAGAAATACTGACATATCTGTAACTCCTTGCGAATTGATTAGTTATATATTAAATATGACATATCTGGAATGTCATAAGGAGTGCGTCCAGAAAAGTGACGCATCGCTGTTTTCACGTAGCGATGCGTCACTTTTCAGAAATGAGGCCTCCAGTTTATTCACTGTGTCATAACTTTCTTTTCTAACACTCACCTTCTTTCATTCCTCCTACTTCACTTCCTTTCACCTCTCATACCTTTCTGTTCTTTCTTACTCATTCTCCTTTCAATTATCAATGCACTATATTTCACTTACTCTTCATTTTTTAAGAATATAGCTCTTTGATGAGAATTGGAGGTAGTTCTGAAAAGAACTTTTGGTTTTCTTCTTTTAACTGAACAGGAACAAAAACAGGGAATGGAAACTGCTCAACAGGAGCAAAAAGAAAAGAAAAAAATTAGGGGTGGGAAGGGCAGCGATGGTTCTCCAATGCTCGAACCATGAGCAGGACACTTTGCTCCCCATAGGTGAGGAGTTGATTGCAGTATCTGCATTTGACGACCCCATGGTTAAATGCAGGTTGTATGTTTGCTACCTGCTCCTGTGATTGTTCTCTTCCAGAAGAAGTTGCTCCTCCTGTTGATGTAGAGGCCCCATCTCTAGGAACCTCTTGTGCCAGAGCCCTGACACTTTCCCGGGCAAAATTCTGGGGGTGCCTCCTCTCCACATGGCGAATCATGGTGAAGTTGCCAAAAGAGTATTTTTTTGGGGGGTTACCCCGTGACAGGACCTGTTTGCAGATCCTGCACTCTACTTTTGGTGCATTCACCTTCTTCTGGTCTGCTGGAAACTTAAAAAATTTCCAGATGAAATGTTCTTTGACCTTCGGCTGAGGAGGCTCTTCATCAATGAAATCATTGGAGTCATCTTCACTGCTGGATGGTCTGGCAGCCATGATGAATCCAGGAATATGGAGCAGCAAAAAAGGCAGGTCTTTCAGTCACAAAAGTGAAAGAAGAAGTGAAGGAAATGGGTGGGGATTTCATTCATTGTAAAAAAAAACTGTTAGCAACCAATGAAAAGTGTTATTTTAGGGTCACATGACCCGACGCGTTTACGCTGCGCGCTCCGGAGCACTTCCGGTGCGTTTACGCAGCGCGATCGTAGGCGCTTCCGGGGCGCAAACGTTTCGCGATCGTAGGCGCTTTTGCGTGCGTTTATGCACCGCGAACGTAGGCGCTTCCGAGGGCACTTACGTTGCGCGCCGAAGTGACGTCATCAATCTTTTATAGAAATGCATAATCATTTTCCTTATTAAAAAAAACAAATTTTATTTGTATGGTACGAAATGTTTTGCATTATTATTAACTTTTCATTCATATTTTTTTTCACGAACGACAGTTGCGCTCTGGGTGCGCTTTCAGATGAGCTCTCGGAAAAGCTTACCGGAGAGCTTAGCTGAAAGCTTCCCGGAGCGCGCACCCAGAGCGCAAAAGAAAAAAATTATATAAAAAAAATGAATACTTAAAAAAAAACAGCAAATTGAAAAAAAAAAAAAAGGTTAGAAACTCGATATACAAAGGAATTAGCATTTAAAAAACCTATGAAATTCACTGAAAAAACCATAGGTTTCACACCAGTTATAGTTAGGAATTAGCATTTAAAAAACCTATGAAATTCACTGAAAAAACCATAGGTTTCACACCAGTTATAGTTAGCTGGAAATTTTACTGATATAAAACCATTGAAATTCCCACGTTATAGGTAGATGGACTCACTATAACTTGCGCGTGCAATGCACTGCTGATGATGTCTTATTAAGCCAGTTAACCAATCAATTTTTAAAAACCATCCATTTAGACACTTATTTAAACATTTATTCTTCCATCAACTTTTACATATACATATATAAAATATATTTATTTTTCAGAAAGACACACATTCACTGGATGGTGTCATCAGTGATGTCATGAGTGATGTCACTGACCATGTCATGAGTGATGTAATATGTGATGTCATCAGCAGTGCATTGCACGCGCAAGTTATAGTGAGTCCATCTAACTATAACGTGGGAATTTCAATGGTTTTATATCAGTAAAATTTCCAGCTAACTATAACTGGTGTGAAACCTATGGTTTTTTCAGTGAATTTAATAGGTTTTTTAAATGCTAATTCCTAACTATAACTGGTGTGAAACCTATGGTTTTTTCAGTGAATATATATATATATATATATATATATATATATATATATATATATATATATATATATATATATATATATATATATATATATATATCTCCT